>NC_086444.1:52072341-52186666 GCF_028390025.1 Pseudophryne corroboree | reverse complement strand
TACCATGGTCGGCGGTGGCCTAACGAGTACGGTGTCTGCCTGTGATGCTTGTACTCCCGGGTTCGATACACAGTTCGGCTCCCAATTATTATTTTAATGTATTTATTTATTATTTTTTAATACTATAAAGTTATTTGGTGTGTTGCTACTTCTCTTTATATAGAAAAAACAGTCTGCTTCTACAAAATACAAGGCCACGCTGCCGCCCTGTTCACTCAATTCATCTAGTCGTTATGTTGTGTACAAAATGCCGGATAGCATTAGCATAAGCAGCATTCATATTTCGGACTAGCTTTCTGTTTCTGTTGCTTCAAATGGGCAGAAATATTGAATGCAAAGTGCAACTGGGTACCTACAGTATCTCATGAATGTACAATATGACTACCAGATGGTCTCCAGCCACGCTGCCACCCGTTCACGCTAGCTATAGATATTGTTGTTATGTTGTGTACAAAATTCCGGATAGCATTAGCATAAGCAGCATTCATATTTCGGACTAGCTTTCTGTTTCTGTTGCTTCAAATGGGCAGAAATATTGAATGAAAAGTGCAACTGGGTACCTACAGTATCTCATGAATGTACAATATGACTACCAGATGGTATCCATTGCTGGTGTATTCAATCCGTTTATTTTTTTTAAAGCACTCAGATACAACACAGCACATATACACCCAGACTGCCTGCTTGTACCATGGTCGGCGGTGGCCTAACGAGTACGGTGTCTGCCTGTGATGCTTGTACTCCCGGGTTCGATACACAGTTCGGCTCCCAATTATTATTTTAATGTATTTATTTATTATTTTTTAATACTATAAAGTTATTTGGTGTGTTGCTACTTCTCTTTATATAGAAAAAACAGTCTGCTTCTACAAAATACAAGGCCACGCTGCCGCCCTGTTCACTCAATTCATCTAGTCGTTATGTTGTGTACAAAATGCCGGATAGCATTAGCATAAGCAGCATTCATATTTCGGACTAGCTTTCTGTTTCAGTTGCTTCAAATGGGCAGAAATATTGAATGCAAAGTGCAACTGGGTACCTACAGTATCTCATGAATGTACAGTATGACTACCAGATGTTCTCCAGCCACACTGTCGCCCGATCACGCTAGCTATAGATATTGTCGTTACGTTGTGTACAAAATGCCGGATAGCATTAGCATAAGCAGCATTCATATTTCGGACTAGCTTTCTGTTTCTGTTGCTTCAAATGGGCAGAAATATTTGGCCCACTGGGTCCATGTTTCCCTATACAGTATATTATATTTTTAAAAGGTGCTTGCATATATCAGAGATAGCGGTGGCCTAACGGTTACAGTAAG
The DNA here is from genome assembly GCF_028390025.1 of Pseudophryne corroboree. Classification (NCBI taxonomy): domain Eukaryota; kingdom Metazoa; phylum Chordata; class Amphibia; order Anura; family Myobatrachidae; genus Pseudophryne; species Pseudophryne corroboree. The sequence continues at coordinate 52,185,345 of NC_086444.1, read as the reverse complement.
GCGCGTGCATTGCATGCTCCCTGGGTTCGATCCCTGGTGGGGGCACACAGCTTATTTTTTATTTTATTTATCCTACTCTCTGTCAGGTGCATCCAGCGTCATGCATCATGCTAGGGACTTCACTTGGCAAAATGGCGACTCATGGTAGCCCATATATCCGGGTGGAGCTCCTAATCCTGGTGAGGTGGCGGGACCAGCCATTGGCCAACAACAAAAAAAAGCGGCGGGCTTATGACCGAGCCCGTCATGAAATCCTGTTAAAATATGACCGGTCCCGCACTATCAGGTCGCTTCAGCGGAAGTGGAGCGACCTGGTCAGCAGACAGCCCAGGAAGCTGGAGTTCCTGCGGCTGTCTCTAAAAATGAGTAAGTACAGTCCAGTACTGCACTTTATTATTGTTTAGTACAGTACATACTGTATAGCCAATCAGTATCCGCCGTAGTGGCATACTGTTTGGCTTAATGTGTGCTGTGGCCCAATTCACACTACAGTACTGTATATGGATTTTGTCTTTACAGTGTGTACTGATGCAGTACCTGTCATTTCTTAGCATAAACAGTTTTGGGGGCTATGCTGCATCTGGCACTGTGGGGGCATTTATGTATCTGGCACCGTGGGGGCATGCTGTATCTGGCACTGTGGGGGCATTTATGTATCTGGCACCGTGAGGGCATACTGTATCTGGCACTGTGGGGGCATTTACTGTATGCAGTGCCGGCGCTACCCACTCAGCAAGGGTATGCAAAGCAGGGAGGCGCCGGCCAGGAGAGGCGCTCTCCCCGCTCTGCTACCCTGCTGCTTTCTGTCCACTGTTACTGCCGGCTGCACAGCGTGAACAGTGAAGTGCGCCTTGCAATCTCCAGTCTCTCTCCTCCTACCCGTGCCCCTTACTCCACACTGCGCCTATTAGCAGGCCATGGAATAGGGGGGCCTCGTGCTTCCGAGGGGCCCTGGCACATCCCCCCCCCCCCCCAGTGAAAAAAACGCCTGCCGAACTACTTGGGCTGCGCCGCAGTTGCTTTAGTGAGCACCTTGGGGATAGCAATAGCAGGTGAGAGGGAAGAAGCTGAGCATGCTCAGCAGAGTCTGTAGCGTCTTCTTCCAATGACCTTTCCACCGCACATTGGGCCGTACTGCCGGCGGCAACACACACCATGACGTGGGGGTGTTGCACAGTGCTTGCCGCATCTGACGCCATCAGCCACTCTGCGTGCGCTGGCCTGGGACTGTCTGCCCGGCTTTCCTCCCTCTGTAGCTGTTCTGTACCCAGCTGCTGCACAGATGATGAGGAGCCACTGTGCAAGGGGAGCTGCATGGCACGGAAAATAGTACAGTAGAAGATCAGAGGAAAAAGTTGAAAGGAGAAATACAGTGAAGAACGTAAGAATTAAGCTGTTGTATTATATTAAGCTGTGGGCATAGTGGGGCATACTGCATGATCTCATTTGGGGTACAGTGGGGGAGGAGGATTGACACAGCATTGCCACTCTGTGCATGACCCACTATCCTATGTTCTGTGAATATGTCTCCCTGTCACCCCGAGTGCATAACCCACTGTCACCCTATCTATGCCCCTCTGTCATCCTGTATATATCCCTGTCACCCCATGTATATGTGCCACTGTCACCCTGTCTATGCCCCTCTGTCACCCTGTGTATGTCCCTGTCATCCCGTGTATATGTGCTACTGTCACCCCATGTATGTCCCTTTCACCCTGTGTATATCTGCCACTGTCACCCTGTTTAGGTCTCTGTCACCCCGTGTATATCTGCCACTGTCACCCTGTGTATATCCCTGTCACCCCATGTATATCTGCCACTCACCCTGTGTATGTCCCTGTCATCCCGTGTATATGTGCTACTGTCACCCTATGTATGTCCCTGTCACCCCCGTGTATATGTGCTACTGTCACCCTGTGTATGTCCCTTTCACCCTGTGTATATCTGCCACTGTCACCCTGTGTATATCCCTGTCATCCCGTGTATATGTGCTACTGTCACCCTGTGTATGTCCCTGTCATCCCCGTGTATATGTGCTACTGTCACCCCATGTATGTCCCTTTCACCCCGTGTATATCTGCCACTGTCACCCCGTGTATGTCCCTTTCACCCCGTGTATATCTGCCACTGTCACCCTGTGTATGTCCCTTTCACCCCGTGTATATGTGCTACTGTCACCCTGCGTATGTCCCTTTTACCCCGTGTATATGTGCTACTGTCACCCCATGTATGTCCCTTTCACCCCGTGTATATCTGCCACTGTCACACCCCGTGTATGTCCCTTTCACCCCGTGTATATCTGCCACTGTCACCCTGTGTATGTCCCTTTCACCCCGTGTATATGTGCTACTGTCACCCTGTGTATGTCCCTGTCACCCCGTGTATATGTGCTACTGTCACCCTGTGTATGTCCCTGTCATCCCGTGTATATGTGCTACTGTCACCCCATGTATGTCCCTTTCACCCTGTGTATATCTGCCACTGTCACCCTGTGTATGTCCCTGTCATCCCGTGTATATGTGCTACTGTCACCCTATGTATGTCCCTGTCACCCCCGTGTATATCTGCCACTGTCACCCTGTGTATGTCCCTTTCACCCTGTGTATATCTGCCACTGTCACCCTGTGTATGTCCCTTTCACCCTGTGTATATCTGCCACTGTCACCCTGTGTATATCCCTGTCATCCCGTGTATATGTGCTACTGTCACCCTATGTATGTCCCTGTCACCCCCGTGTATATCTGCCACTGTCACCCTGTGTATGTCCCTTTCACCCTGTGTATATCTGCCACTGTCACCCTGTGTATGTCCCTTTCACCCCGTGTATATCTGCCACTGTCACCCCGTGTATGTCCCTTTCACCCCGTGTATATCTGCCACTGTCACCCTGTGTATGTCCCTTTCACCCTGTGTATATGTGCTACTGTCACCCTGTGTATGTCCCTGTCACCCTGTGTATATGTGCTACTGTCACCCTGTGTATGTCCCTGTCATCCCGTGTATATGTGCTACTGTCACCCCATGTATGTCCCTTTCACCCTGTGTATATCTGCCACTGTCACCCTGTGTATGTCCCTGTCATCCCGTGTATATGTGCTACTGTCACCCTATGTATGTCCCTGTCACCCCCGTGTATATGTGCTACTGTCACCCTGTGTATGTCCCTTTCACCCTGTGTATATCTGCCACTGTCACCCTGTGTATATCCCTATCATCCCGTGTATATGTGCTACTGTCACCCTGTGTATGTCCCTGTCATCCCGTGTATATGTGCTACTGTCACCCTGTGTATGTCCCTGTCATCCCCGTGTATATGTGCTACTGTCACCCCATGTATGTCTCTTTCACCCCGTGTATATCTGCCACTGTCACCCCGTGTATGTCCCTTTCACCCCGTGTATATCTGCCACTGTCACCCTGTGTATGTCCCTGTCACCCCGTGTATATATGCTACTGTCACCCTGTGAATATCCCTGTCATCCCGTGTATATGTGCTACTGTCACCCTGTGTATGTCCCTGTCATCCCCGTGTATATGTGCTACTGTCACCCCATGTATGTCCATTTCACCCCGTGTATATCTGCCACTGTCACCCCGTGTATGTCCCTTTCACCCCGTGTATATCTGCCACTGTCACCATGTGTATGTCCCTGTCATCCCGTGTATATGTGCTACTGTCACCCTGTGTATGTCCCTGTCACCCCGTGTATATGTGCTACTGTCACCCTGTGTATGTCCCTGTCATCCCATGTATATGTGCTACTGTCACCCTATGTATGTCCCTTTCACCCTGTGTATATCTGCCACTATCACCCTGTGTATGTCCCTGTCACCCCCGTGTATATGTGCTACTGTCACCCTGTGTATGTCCCTGTCACCCCCGTGTATATGTGCTACTGTCACCCCATGTATGTCCCTTTCACCCTGTGTATAACTGCCACTGTCACCCTGTGTATGTCCCTTTCACCCCGTGTATATCTGCCACTGTCACCCTGTGTATGTCCCTTTCACCCCGTGTATATCTGTCACTGTCACCCCATGTATGTCCCTTTCACCCCGTGTATATCTGCCACTGTCACCCTGTGTATGTCCCTTTCACCCCGTGTATATCTGCCACTGTCACCACGTGTATGTCCCTTTCACCCCGTGTATATCTGCCACTGTCACCCTGTGTATGTCCCTTTCACCCCGTGTATATCTGCCACTGTCACCCTGTGTATGTCCCTTTCACCCCGTGTATATCTGCCACTGTCACCCTGTGTATGTCCCTGTCACCCCCGTGTATATGTGCCACTGTCACTTTGTGTATGTCCCTTTCACCCCGTGTATATGTGCTACTGTCACCCCATGTATGTCCCTTTCACCCTGTGTATATCTGCCACTGTCACCCTGTGTATGTCCCTGTCACCCCCGTGTATATGTGCTACTTTCACCCTATGTATGTCCCTTTCACCCTGTGTATATCTGCCACTGTCACCCTGTGTATGTCCCTTTCACCCTGTGTATATCTGCCACTGTCACCCTGTGTATGTCCCTTTCACCCCGTGTATATCTGCCACTGTCACCCTGTGTATGTCCCTTTCACCCCGTGTATATCTGCCACTGTCACCCCGTGTATGTCCCTTTCACCCCGTGTATATCTGCCACTGTCACCCTGTGTATGTCCCATTCACCCTGTGTATATCTGCCACTGTCACCCTGTGTATGTCCCTTTCACCCCGTGTATATCTGCCACTGTCACCCTGTGTATGTCCCTTTCACCCTGTGTATATCTGCCACTGTCACCCTGTGTATGTCCCTTTCACCCCGTGTATATCTGCCACTGTCACCCTGTGTATGTCCCATTCACCCTGTGTATATCTGCCACTGTCACCCTGTGTATGTCCCTTTCACCCCGTGTATATCTGCCACTGTCACCCTGTGTATGTCCCTTTCACCCTGTGTATATCTGCCACTGTCACCCTGTTTAGGTCTCTGTCACCCCCGTGTATATGTGCTACTGTCACCCTGTGTATATCTGCCACTGTCACCCTGTTTAGGTCTCTGTCACCCCCGTGTATATGTGCTACTGTCACCCTGTTTAGGTCTCTGTCACCCTGTGTAGAACTGCCACTGTCACCCTGTGTATATCCCTGTCACCCCATGTATATCTGCCACTCACCCTGTGTATGTCCCTGTCACCCCGTATAGATCTGCCACTGTCACCATGTATGCCCCTCTGTCACTCGGTGTATGCCTTGGAGGAGAGAGGGCGCAAATTTATATTTTGCAGGGGGGCGCCTAACACCTTAGCACCGGCCCTGACTGTATGTACTGTATCTGGCACTGTGGGGGCATACAATGTGTAGCTGGCACTGCTGGGGGGCATATCATGTCTATCTGGCACTGCACTACTGTAGACATTGTTTGTAAGTACAGTACGGGTGGTGTAATGGTTAGCATTACTGCCTCACAGCGCTGAGGTTATGGGTTCGATTCCCACCATGGCCCTAACTGTGTGGAGTTTGTATATTCTCCCCGTACTTGCGTGGGTTTCCTCCGGGTACTCCGGTTTCCTCCCACAGTCCCAAAAATATACTGGTAGGTTAATTGGCTCCTAACAAAATTAACCCTAACGTGAATGTGTGTGCATGTACATGTGATAGGGAATATAGATTGTAAGCTCTACTGGAGCAGGGACTGATGTGAATGAGCAAATGTTCTCTGTAAAGCGCTGCAGAATATGTGTGCGCTATATAAACAACTGGTAATAAATAAAATAATAATAATTGTAAGGAACACTACTGTGGCTGTTATGTGTAAGGCTTCAAATTGTGTGCGTAGAGGGGGTGTGAAAATATATTTATTTATAGTTTGATAATATGAAGTTACGAGGCCAAGCCCACTTTTCCAGGAGGCCACACCCACTTATCCAGGAGCACACGCGCCTGCTGCACACACATGGGGGGTTAGTAGGGCGCTTTGAAGTTTTATCGCTCAGGGTGCTAGGAGCCCTTGAGCTGACCCTGCTTCTGCACCTCCCCCCTACAGTACAGTATCACTCATTACTATTCATTCCCACTGAGCTCAGTGTACATGTACTGTATGCGTGTACCTAAGCACCTCGGCAGCCATTAATTACTGTTACAGTATTCAGTACTGTATGTGCAGGACTGTGTCTAAGGGCACTGTACTTATTTTTTGTACCCAGAACGTCGGAGGGTAATACGCGAGAGAGCCCAGTGACACGGCTTTACAGCCATTCCAGGGACCAGCACACCAACCAGCAAGTCCTGTACTCTCTTTAATGTGTCTTTTTCTGTATTTAAAGTAAAATGTTAATTTTTTAAAATAATAATAAAACGCATACTCATAGTAATAGGCCGTACACATTAGGCGATTTCACTGAAAGAATGATACTGTACTGCAGAGGTTCCCAAACGCGGTCCTCAAGGCACCCCAACAGTCCAGAATTTAGGCTCAGCACAGATGGTTAAATCAAATTGACTGAGGTGCTAATTAAGTAACCTGTGGCCAAGCATGGATACATTTTAAACCTGGACTGTTGGGGTGCCTTGAGGACCGCGTTTGGGAACCTCTGCTGGACTGTTGAATGATCTCGTTAGGGCTAAGCTGTGGAGGGGTTTTTAGGGTTAGGCTGTGTGGAGATGTGTCCTGTACCCCAGGACACATCCCAGCAGCAGCACGCAGGGGATCTGTGTCCCCTGCGGGAGAGCGTGTATGGCAGCGCTGGGGCAGCTTGTCTGTCCCCAGCGCCTGTCCGTGTGCAGGAGCGGCGGGTGTCCGGTGCAGGGATTAGACTCTTCCCTGCACCGGACTGGAGGCTGCGGAGGCATTCAAATATTGGCGCCCTCCGGGAGCCAATCGCGGCTCCCGGAGTGGCGGCCAATCAGAGAAGGGCGGGGCGAGCCAATCGGCACTCGCCGCGTCATAGGCCCCGCCCCTGGCATCTGACGTCAGACGCCGGGCGGGAGGCGAAGACCCAGGGCGCGCGGAAGAGGACGCCGGGCGGGAGCCGAAGAAGGAGGCCGCGCTGAAGAGCGGCGAAGACCAGGAGAAGCAGCGCGTCGGAAGAAGAGGACGGCAGACGCGGGAGGAAGAGCTCCGGTGGCCGCTGAAGAGGCCAGAAGACGTCGGGCTCCTGAAAGAAGATGTCCAGCGGTGGCTGGACGCGGAGGAGTGGAGGCGACGCCGCTGGCCAGGACGGGTCGGCAGCAGAAGAGGGCGCCGGAGACCCCCGGATCAGGTGAGGCCTCAGTGAGGCTACTCTCACCCCCTCCCCTTTTCCTCCCTAGACCATCAGGGACGGGCGTTAGGCCTGTGGGCACAGTTCAGGCACTAGGCCTGTGGCGCAGATAGGAGTTTGGGGGTCACCATTTGATTTGGTGGTTTGGGCGTTAGGCCCAAGCCACCTCAACAGTGTAGTAGGCGGGCATTAGGCCCGAGGGGCACATCAGGCACTGGGCCTGGGGGACATTAGAGGGCATTAGGCCCTAGTGTATTTTGGTGGTTTAGGGATATAAGGTGATCCAGAGCATTAGGCCCAGGTCACCCAACGAGTGACAAGTTAGGCGGGCGCTAGGCCCGTGGGTAATGTCGGGCCTTGGGCCCGTGCGCAAATAGCGGGCAATAGGCTCAGGCATTAAGAGGATCCCCCGAAGGTGAATACAGGTGGCACTGGGCACTGGGTCCAGTCCACCCCAAGGTGTTTAGGCAGGCAGGCCCGCTCGGCCTGAACCCCTGGAAAGACACAGTACGGGTGGTGGGTGAGCTGTGCGGCCCCCACTACCTGGTGTTCTGATTCAGGTACTTAAAGGGACAGCACCGTGGTAGTTGCTTGCACTGCGATTGTGATTGGATATGTGTGTTACCGTGTAGGGCAAAGTGTAAGTTTGTTAAGTTTGTGTCTAGTTTTGTTGCACCACACCCACAGAGCTAGTTTGAGGGCTCTGCCGTTGTAGTTAGTATAGGGGTGTTACACTAGGTTAGAGTTAGGCCCTGCACGGCTGTTTGTTTGTTTGCCTCCTTACAGGGACCTGTAAGAGAAGAAGATGTTCGCAGTGCGGAACTGACGGTGAGTAGCATCTGTGTACGTTTGTCCCTTTGTCTGTCCCCGAGCGCCGGAATAGGGATTGCTCACGGACGTGAGAACCCCTTCATCACACTACGCGTGAGAGTGCGAGTGTGTGAATTCTGGGTGGCTGAGGCTTTGTGATGACCTTTCACCCAACCGGTGAAGGTCGCCGTCACCCCTGGGGTATCCCTTTTTCCGGTGGAAGAAGGGTTGATACCTCCCCTTAAGGTAGTCTATTTTCTCCTCAGCTCGTTCGTCCGTCAGCTCCGAGAGGGAATCGCTGTGTCCGGATCCGACTGAAGATTTCCAGGTCCGTTGAAGGATCCGGTACCTGAAAGTGAGAGAGTGCGGCGCCTGGTGAGTAGCAAAACTACACCTGCATGGCAGCAGGCACCACCGCACCGCCTTACCTCTCACAGCTGTAGAAAAGGTGGGTTAAAGGAAGGGGGTATGGTAAGTACTGTATACTGTGTTATGCTGCAGGGAAGAGGGCTTTGGCTAAGTCACCGCCAGGGATGGTTACGTTTAGGCATTGCTGGTAGAGGTTAAGGTTAGTCTATGGCGGGGAGGGTTAGGGCTAAGCTGTGGAGGGGGTTTTAGGGTTAGGATGCAGAAAATGTGGGTTAAAGGTAGGTGGTATGGTAAGTACTGTATACTGTGTTATGGTTCACTACCCCAAAAATTACTGCTGGGCCTGCAGTTTTTGCTTAGTACGGGGAACAATGTGTTTGCTTACTGTGGGGGGGCCAATGTGCTTTATTCCTGTTGGGGTGAATGCTTTTGTTTGACCACTGCTGGGGACAATGTTAATGCTGTGGCCAATATGTTTGATACAGTAACTACTGTACAGAGGCCAATGTGTTTTATTATTTTTCCACATTGACAGGCCTCCAGGCGGACCAGGGCCCACTGCGCCCTCCGGCTCCCACCACCACCACCACCCAACCAGGACAGGAACAGAGGGGATATGGGCCGGACAACCTTTCGAGGGGTACAGTAATAATAATAATAATGTTATTTTACATGCATACTGTTCCTAAACTTTGATGACGTGCTGTACAGTACTCAACCTGTATTACTGTCCTAATACTGTACATTGATTTTTATTTTCACAGAGCAAGTCTGGCAATTGCTTCTGATTTTGTGGGCGGTGGTGAATAGAATTTTTTATATTATTTTACGCAATCTTTAATTTATATTTCTTTCTTTCATTTTTTTTGTTTTATTAAAGTTTTTCTAGTTTACAGTTCTGTTTTGTGTTATTTTCCCCTTTAGTAGTGAGAGTCTACTGTAGAGTCTACAGTGTACAATGTACTGTAACAATGTACAGTGCACTGTATAATGTAACAGTAACGAGCCTTGAAACTCCCCCCTTGCTGTTATCACTACAAAGTCCATCCAGTTTTCCTGTCAGTCCATCAATTTGCGCTTGAAGGTGAGTCACCTTGCCCAGAAGGTCTCTCACCAACCCTGTGCAGCTGCATTCACATTGGTTAGGATCTTTAAATTCAAGTCTCCTACGGGTCGGTGATTGCGATGCTTGTATGAGTGGTGTAGTGTCATGAAAGTCCTCATCTATGGTACATGACACATCCATCACTGTGTGTGTTTCATCACAGATAACTGTGTTCTCTACAGCAGCATTCATCTCTTGCACCAAATATTCATTGGTTAAATTGCCAATTGTGTCCACCAAAAATTGGCATTTGGCCTTTGCATTTTTCCTTACTTTGACAACAGGAACATTTTCCTTTCCTGCTTTCTTCTTTAGAATCTGTGGTACTCCCGCAGACATTTTCTTGGGAAGTGACGGTGAACGGGCTCTAGAATAGAATGGTCTTTGGTTTTCACCATCTTCACACTATGCAGTGCACTCTACAATACACAATAATAAGACTCAAGTACATGTACAGTACAGTAGTAACAGTACAGTAGCAAATTATGGTTCAATTACAGTACTACAGTGCTTTGTATGAGGGGGTGCAAGCACGTTGGTGAAGTACTGTAAATGTCTGGCGAGGGTTAAATTACAGTACATACTGTACAGTAGACGTGAGTCGCAGACATGGCCACATTACAATGCCAGGGGCTGGGATTTAATGTAGAACATACTGTAGCAGCATGTTAGGCAGTGAAAAGAGTGGAGAAGTGAAGCAATCAGCATTGTGGTAACATTTAGAAATTGCATACTGTAGTATAAAATTATACAGAGAATCTGATTGGTTACCATGGGTAACTTCTCCACTTCTTCATGTTTGTCACTACTTCATGACTAAGGGGGTAATTCCGTCCAGATCGTAGCCCTGCAAAATTTTGCAGGGATACGATCAGGCACACAGATACGGTATGCGGGGTGACTAGCCCGCAGGGCTGTATTTAGGGGTCCGAGCAGCCCTGGCAAAGTAAAGGACTGGTGCCCCCCCCCCCCATATTTGAAATAGGGAAGGCACGTGTGCCAAAAAAAGGGGCTTGGCCACTCAATAGTACCCCAAATCAAATTACAGCACACCACAATAGTGTGCCTTACTCACATTACGGAGCACAGTAATGTACAGTACATTATTCACATTATGCCACACAGTAGTACCAGGGGCGTCTGTAGAGAGGAGGGGACACATGTGCAGACTCCATGTTTGGGCCCCCTCCTCTCTCATAGCCATCACCACTGCTGCTAGCGCTCTGAGTGCCAGAGTCTAAAGCGCATGCGCAGGACTCAGAAAAATGGCCACTGCACCATTTTTTCAAAGTCCTACGCATATGCTGTAGACTCTGGCACTGTGCCACAGTCTCTAGTGCTCAGTTCAATAGCAGCGACAGTGACAGCTACAGGAGAGGAGGGGGCCCACACACAGTCACCGATGGACTCACTGATAAATGAGCACAATGTACTGTATTTGCTTATCCCTTCTATTTTGGGTATACAGTATCTGAATGAGCCTAATAAGAAGTGCAGTATACTGTTAGATGCAGTATGATCCTGCCTGTTCCAGGTGACACATTCACCCAATGCATACCTCCCAACTGTCCCGATTTTCGCAGGACAGTCCCGTTTTTTGAGGACTGTCCCGCTGTCCCACCCGCGGGCCGCAGTGTCCCGCGGTGGGGGGGGGGAGCAGTTGGGACTCGGGAGTTTCCGACTCTCGCTGCCCTGCTTAGCAGAGCAGCGGTGAATAGACGCTGTGCGCATGCGCACAGCGTCTATTTCACTGGAGTCAGAGAGAGAGGGGGCATGCCAGCGTCTCACAGAGCGCTGGGTATGCACCCTCAGTGACGATAACGGGGCGTGGCTTGCGATTGCAGGTCCTCCACGAAGCCACGCCCCCTTTTCCTTAAGCCACATCCCCTTTTTGGGAGAGCGTGCGGCTTCGCCGCGCGTGTGTCCCTATTTAGACAACTTAAAACTTGGGAGGTATGCCCAATGTGACTGCATTCTGCCATGCAATCTTGGGTGATAATACAATATTTAATACACCAATGCATTTCATTGTGTTCTAGGACTAACGACATCCAAACAATGATATGAATTCAAACAAAATACGGTATTTAAAGAAGGGGACATTTGTGGGTAGTAACTGCCCATTTTCTCAGGAAAAATGCAGGCCTTCCCAAACATTTTCTTGGCGAGTGTGTAATATCAGAGCCGGCCTGATCAGCATGTTTGTATCACATTGATAGGAGTAAGTCCTGAAAAAATTACCAGCAGAGTGGATTACAGTAAGTCTTTTGGAGTGAAAGGAGAAGTCATCTATTGTTTAGAAATTCAGTATCTGTATATAGATGTGTATTCTGGGCAAAGTGGATTCACTCTTTTGGAGTGAAAGGAGACATCATCTATTGTTTAGAAATACAGTATGTTTGACTGGGGGGAGGGTTGCCATGCAATCTGTTATAAATGGCATTTACAGTATTAGCAAACAGGAAAAAACCTTTTTAACTGCTATCTACTGTATACAGTATAACCATGAATAGTTAAAATTACATACAGTACAGGTACTGTATATAGAAATAAAAGTATAGTTTATAAAATAGTTGTCTTTCAATTAGGTGGACTTACAGTATAAACAGTACAAAAAGAACGGAGAGAATACATCTGCACACTAAATAAAGTATAGAACTGAGGAAGCGGTTGATAAGTCGGGTGCACAAGTCAAATTTGTATGATAAATTATAATAAAACGTAGCTTTTGTTGCTTTTTATTAATATAAACACAGTCCCTATTGTAGGACACATACAGCAAAATATAGAGGTTACAAAATAACACATACAAACATATAAGTGATGAAAAGTAAGAAAATGGTGTACTAGATAAGTTAAAAGGTGGGCTCACCACAATTAGTATATCTGTAACTTCAACCATGCACAGCTGTGCATGTCAGCTGTGCGTTCCAATACTCAAAGCGTTCCTTCTCTAAGCGTCTTGAAAATGAACAGTTAAAAAAACAGTTAAACAAACATTGAACAGCATCAAGAAAGAAATCTGGAACATTATGTGGCCTCTCCTCACCTCTGCCATGAGAACACCAGGACCAATGCCTACTACTTCTGTGTCCAAAAACATCATGACTGCCCCCGGGACTACCCCTCAAGCTCAGCAGGGAACTGAGGGACGTGCGCATCAGGACCAGACTTTGCTGGGTCAGTTCCATTGGACATTAGTGTGCACCCCACATTCTCACACCCACCCACACCGCTCTCATGAGACTAGGACATTTATCTTTTATCTTTTTCACAAAATAATGTTAGTACAGTTTTCCTGCAAATGTGTCTTTCTCTTCTCTTTCTTCTTACACGGTACTTCCACCCCACTGTGTGCTATTCCCGTAATGTGTACCTCCATTGGTTGCACACCCTGCCAGCAGTAACCTATGCAGTGCGCCCCACATGGCTGCCTCGGATGGTTCCCCTGTGGGCGGGGTGTGCTTCATTTGGATCTTTCCATGCAGGGTATAGCATACTCCTACACACGTGTCAGTTCTCCCATACATGCATTTGGCCCCTGTATGGCTCATCTCCCACTGTGTAACCTTGTAGTGCGCCCAACATGGCTGCCTTATCTGGTGCGCTTGTGGATGGGATGAAAAATGCGTGGACCTGATGTTTTTATTGGAACCCTACTCTGAACCTAAGGACTCTGCAATCTCCCCATTTTGTGTTCTCTTCTAGGGGTGGACTATTCCACACTGGGTAATCCTACGTAGTGCGCCTAAGATGGCTGCCGCACCTGGTGCCTTGTGATGGTGGAATACACAACCCCTGGAGGTTATTACTCAAAATGCCTACACCAATCATGCATTATTCTTTCGGTCTTTATTGTCTGTGTGGTTTATCTTTTGATGTAATACTTAAATCTTCTGTATTATGTGCATTGTGTGAGTTCTAGTTGGCGCCGCGGATGGCTGCCTCGGTGCTGCTCTGCCAAGCAGCCTTAGTTTTTAGTCTTAAATGTATAATATGTCTACTGTACAGTTGCATATGTGCAGTATGAACTCATATGTGTAATGTTTGTAATGTATGCTACGTTTTTTCCTCCATGTTGCTGCTTGGCGATGCATTGTACCACAAAGAATTCCTAGTGTACGTGAGTACACCTGGCCAATAAAGCTGATTCTGATTCTGATGACTCCTGCAACTATATGTTTATAATGTGTGTCATTCGAGCCATGAAGGACATTTCAGACCATTGATATTATATCATACCATGGCACATTTATAAGGATCTTATTAATTCATACTATGGCAGTTATATAGGTATCGTGATATATGATATGATCTCAATTGAGCTGGTATAATACTAGGTCTATGCCCTAATACTGCACCTTGTTGTGAAAAATTATATCAGTGTAGCACTCCTGTACATATGTCATGATCCACACTATCCTTGACTTATGAGCAGAATAGATCCACCATTATACTCAGGTAAGTGCTGATCCACACCGGGACATGGGGATATATAGTCAAATGTGTTTAAATAACCCTATCTTTGATATCTCACAATTATAACAGTTATATGTACCAACTTATGGAAGAATTGGTGGATCGTACACTCAACTCCTATAATTAATCTGAATCACTTGGATCAATTTAGGGGAGAGTGAGTATATAGTGCTGTCACCGGTATCTAGAGTTGCTCTCACTACAAATAGCGGAGGTTAGAAGAAATGTGCCGGTTTATTCATGTATTTTCAGATGTTGCGCACCATTACTATATGCGACCTGATTAGATCGGAGCTATACCACATGCATTCTAGATATTATAGTAATATTCACATAGATGTAACAGTCTATTCAATCTGTGAATGCTTATTTCTGTAAAACTAAGTATACAGGGCAACAATTGTTGCAATAAGGGCTCTTGAGTTAAAGTACACAATCTCTGCTGCAGCAGTTATTAAAGAGTATGTCTCATGTAGATATCTCTGTTTATAAATAACCCCATGCTGTGTAGGTATACAGTAATAAGGGGATAATAATTTTATTTCACATGAGATATACTGGGATCCCAGACTGAGAGGGTTTGACAAATTTCAACGTTTAAATTAAAGGTTAATCCTTGTGCAGATAAATAGTATCTCATTGGTGGGGTAACCTGTTCCCCTTGCAGCTTATTAACACCTGCTGGTTCCCTATAATCTTATGAATGCTCTGCCACTATTTCTGAGCTTATGTAGTTTTAACAGATATAATGCTGGTACTGGCAGACAGATAATTGATACACTTGTTGCTATTCAAGGGCAGAGTTAGGATACATAGTCTCTACTGCAGTGATTTATGAAAAATATGTCTCATACATATGTCTCATTTCTGATTAGCCCTGTGCTGTATAAGTATACAAAATGAAGGGAAGGTTGTTTTATTCCACGTATGATATGCTGGGGTCCCAGACTAAAAAGGGTTTTAGCTGACAGTAATGTTTAGAATGACAGTAACTCCTGCTGTAGGTAACTGCTATCTCTCTGGTGGGGTAACTAATTCCCCATGCAGCTGATTTCAGTAACCCCTGCTGGTTCCCTAGATTCGTATAAATGCTCCGCTACTGTCTCGAATTTCTAGCTATTTTCGCTCTAACAGAGATGATGCTATTACTGGCAAACAAATGACTTATAATAATTACAGCATATAATATTGCATTAATGGGTAGGAGTGTGGTGAGCCCGCTGAAACGCCGACGTGCACGTTTCACTGTATGGGCAGCTTTAACGAGGCTGAACCCGATTGCCTCCCGCGGCCGTAATTTGAAAGGATAAAAGTGACCAATCCCAATAATGTTACGGGTCACATGTTTTTTCTCAACCAATCCCGGTCCTAGTCCTTCAAGCTCGGGCATGGTCATGAGACCCCTCTCAATCATCATACTCTGACGTAGTGTCTATGGAGGTCCCGATCACGTGATCGGGACTCCGTGTATTGTTGCATTGTAAGTACCGGTACTGTTAGTCAACGTGTATGCTCTAACATAGTATAGACAGAAGTCCTGATCACAAGATCAGGGCTCTGGCTTTGGTTATAATGAGCGTACCGGTGCTGAGGATTACAATTGTAAAAATTGCCTTAGGTAAGTAAAATCAAAAACCGGAAAAGTGTGTCAAAAAGATATATTAGCCATACAGTATGTAAGTGAAAGCACTATCTAATATAAGTGACATGAATAACAGGAATGACATGGATTTAACTAATATAAATGACATGAATAACAGAGATGACATGGATTCAACTAAAAAATATTTATTTATTAAGCAACAAATGTAATAAATTCTTATTCTGAAATAATTATGTGTTGTGGTATGTATTGCCCACAACATATATTTGATGTATTTTATCATGTGCTGTTGATAATAAATATATTAATAATAAATAAATAAACAAGTGTAGTGAATTCTTGTTCTAAAGTAATTGTGTATTCTGTTATATATTGCTCACAACATATGTTAAATGTATTTTGCCGTGTACTGTTTATCCACTACATATAGTGTCAGGTGAATACAATGTCGTTATTTAATGGTTGCTGATAAAAAGGTGACAGTAATGTGTGTATGTGCTGAACATGATGGTGGAGAAGAAAGTGAACAAACGTGAAAAAAAGATAAGATAACTAACGTAAAAGAAAGAGGGGAAGAAAGGTGTGATGAACTACTGACATATATGAGTCTTCCATAATGTAAACACAAAAATAGATCAGGCTGATCATAAGAGGAAACCTAAAAAATAAACGGAAGCACTGTGCTAATATGTGTGTCAGTTATTCCAATTCCCAAACAATAATGAAGTTTTGCCTCTCCTTAATTATGGACTGCTGCTTTCAGTAAGGGTTGTTGAATCCCAATATACTAGTAAACTAAAAACAAAATAGAAAACGCTGTCCACAATAAAGAATTTATTTAAAATGAATGATAATAATTCACATAAAACCATCTAATAATTGTCAGTGTATACAATTCACTTAGATATTTTGTTTTTGTTTCTCTCAAATAACATCTAAGTATTCCATATCATAAGAGGAAGATGATGAAAGCATAAAAAGGTGTGATTAGTGTGGGGAAGAAATCCCCTGGTTTGGGGATGATAGTCTAATAATTGGGTAAAGGTTTGATCATATTGGTAGGAAATGGTGAAAGTGAAAGAATCAGGATTTTGGTGAGGGTGAAAGAATCCGGATACTATATTCCATGTGTAATGGAGATAACCATGAACAATAATGGAGTGGTGCCCTAGTTTTACCAAAAAGGGGTCAGTGTGAAAGAAGGTTGTAGAAAATACAGACAATTATGAGAATGAGTGAAAAAAGTGTCGGATACCAATTATGATTGAAACTATGAGAAAGTCTAGAGTACAAAGGAATATATCTATATAGAAATATTCCCCTGACTTAAGGAATTGCAAAAAATAAAATGATTGTTAGTATATTGAAAAGAAATAATAGAGAAAAGAGATTTTTGGGGATTTTTTCCCCTTCTTCTTTAAAATATAATAGAGGACCAGAAGGTGTGACGGAGTATTACCTTTGTTTACCAGAAAAAGATTTTTTCAGGTGTTCTGAAAAAATGTTAATTAAGAAGATAATTTAACATTAGATGGAGGTCTCCCAATGTCATGTGTGTACTGCATATTGTTTAGAAATTCAGTATCTGTATATGGATGTGTTTTCTGGGCAAAGTGGATTAACTCTTTTGGAGTGAAAGGAGACATCATCTATTGTTTAGAAATACAGTATGTTTGACTAGGGGGAGGGTTGCCATGCAATCTGTTATAAATGGCATTTACAGTATTAGCAAACAGGAAAAAAACATTTTTAACTGCTATCTACTGTATACAGTATAACCATGAATAGTTAAAATTACATACAGTACAGGTACTGTATATAGAAATAAAAGTGTAGTTTATAAAATAGTTGTCTTTCAATTAGGTGGACTTACAGTATAAACAGTATTATTACACTATTCAAACTAGAGATGAGCAGGTTTGTATTTACACAAACACCAGAATTATCGGAAGTTCAGTTTAATACTGAGTTTTCTTATTGGCTATCCAAAACACGTAACATCTGTGAGCCAATAAGATGCCGTTTTGAGATCCCGGGAAATCCGCATAAAACCAAACACGCACATTTCTAGTTTAAACTAATACACCCCAATTGGTTTTAATTTAATATACACAATCTAGACCGCCCACCTTGACCCATTCCAGGAGGGACACAATGCACTGTATCCTGGACTTCCTTCTTAATTTATGATTGCAAACACCTGCGTTAAAGTACTGTTCTTATCAATTATTAAGTTCTAGACAGGTGATGTCAATCACCTGGGGAAGTCCAGGTAGAGAGCATTTTGACCAGGGGTTAAAGTGGGAGGGAATGAAGTGGAACTGAGTTCCACCACCTGTAATGGTAGGGGGAACTACTGTAGTTCCACCACCTTCAATGCCCTGCATAGTAATTCCAACTGAAAAACCTGCCCCGTCACCTACATCAATAGAAGATGCAGGTGGCGCTAGTGTTACTGATAAGCTGCAGCCACCTGCCCTTCCTCAGGTCCTGGTGGCTCCATGGTCCTCCTCCATTTACAGCCCACCCCTCCTTGTACTCACACACACTGTCTCTGTTGTACAGCATTCATCCCCTCCTCAGGTCAAAGTGGCTTCATTTTCCAGCATGACATATGTGATGTCATGCTGTCACTGCTGCTGAAGTTAAAAGGGGCCATGAAGAGGAGCAGGCTCTATGCATCTTAAAGACAAGATGAGAGGTGGCCGGAGGGACAAGAGAGGTGGGGAAGCTGCTGAAGGGATGCAGGGCATGGAGCCACTGGAGGGACACAGGCAGTGAGCTGCTGGAGTGACAGGCAGAGATGTACTGTATATAAGGGGTATTACTGTGGGCAATATGTGTATAAGCGGCACTACTGTGGTCGTTATGTGTACGGGACACTGCTATTGTGGGAATTGTGTATAAGGGATACTACTGTGGGCATTGTATATAAGGGGCACTACTGTGTGGCATAACGTGTAAAGTCGGTACCATTGTGTAGTGCAATGTGAATAAAGGGCCCTACTAAGTGACGTATACCTGAATAAGGGGCATTACTGTGTGGTGTAATGAATCAGGTGCACTACATGTGGTGTAATGTAAATAAGAGTGTGCTACTGTGTGGTGTAATTAGAATGGGGGGAATTGGGGGTGCTATTATGTGACCATGCTCCTTCTTTGTCAGATCAAAGTCCCTTTATAAAGTATGGGAAGTAGAGCACTAATTTATAGGGGGGTGCCGAAAACACTAGCACTGGCCCTGGCTCTGCTTAATGTGTGAGGTGGGGGGGAGATTGGATTTGGATTTTGCATTTGGCTCTGTGTACAGTAGTTTAGTGCATGGTGGGAAGAAGATAATAGAAATATCGTTAGTACAGTACTAGTATTCGTATGTTCACAACATGTCACAATGCCTAACAAAGTGTTTCTTTAAATCTGCTGTTTAAGATACAGCCTACAGTACAGTATACTGTAGATGTCTGGAATTGAGTACTGTCAGGCAGGGGCGAAAGTAGAACTTTGAGGTCTCCATAGCAAAACTTTCAAAGCCCACCCTGCTGGTGTCAATATCAAATCCCATGCAGGGAAAATAAAATAAAAAAACAAATAAAGTGTGAGGTGAAAAGCCAGAGGGGTTAACTCAGGTGTGAGTAATCAGGAGTAATCAGGAGGGGGAGGAGCTGATTGAAGCAGCTGGCTGAGCCTATATAAGCAGTGACTAGACTCTTGGAGCCTGCTCCGTGGGGCTGGTCTCTTCCAAGTGCTGCTGGGATTTCTAAGTGTGAGTTGTAAACAGCAAAAAGGTGAGTTTTATAATACACAATCAGGAACACACATTTGCAGTACCATTAAACTTCTGGTGAGGCTGCAAGGGGCTGACCTTGTGAGGGAGTGAGAGGGTCTCTTACTTGGAGTAGCAGAGGGGCTGTGATTGTGCGGGTGAGAGGGGCATTTTTTTTATTTTTTTATTTTTTCTTAGCAGGAGCTGGAAGCCGAGTGAAAAGGAGGAGCAGTGAGCTGGAACAACTGCAACTGCTAAGTGGAGTATAGGTGCCGCAGGAGAGAGTACTACGGCTGCATAAAAGTGAAGGACCAAGAACCGCACAAAGATAGATAAGTATAAGCCAGCTTAATTATTGTATAAGTCAGATTGCTTGTCTTCTATTTTTTATTTTTGCCGCTGTTTCTTTGAGTGTAACAGGGAGTTAGACCTTACAAACAATATGGGAGGGGCTGTGATTGAGGACCTCACTCAGTGCATGTCGTGCAAGATGTATGCACACCTGGAGCTACCGGCCCAGTGTGAATACATCTGCACGAGGTGTGTGCGAACGGTTGCCCTGGAAGCCCAGGTAACTGTTCTAGAGCAAACCGTTACACGACTGAGGGAGATTCACAATCTCGAGCGTAGTTTAGACAGAACGGTGGAGGAGTTGCGGGAGGGGTCACTGGTAGAAGAGGATGATGATCAGGTAGCCAGTTGGGTCACAGTTAGAAGGAAGAAAAAGAGGGGGAGGCACGACATCTCCGAACTATCAAACCCGAACAAATTTGCCTGATTGGACGAGGAATCGGAGGATGATAGTGAAGAAATGACGGTGCCGGAGGAGACTGCTCCCTCTAGCATCCAGAGGTGCGGTCCCTCTGGCGCGGTTGGGACAAAAGATAGAGAGATACCTAGTCAGATGGTGGTGGTAGGGGATTCTATCATCAGGAAGGCAGATAGGGCAATCTGCTACCGGGACCGTGATCGCCGTACAGTCTGTTGTCTCCCGGGTGCTCGAGTACGGCACATCGCGGACCGGGTAGATAGATTGTTGGGAGGGGCTGGCAAAGACCCGGCGGTCTTGGTGCACGTTGGCACCAATGACAAAGTTAGCGGAAGGTGGGATGTCCTTAAGAAAGACTATAGGGACTTAGGAAAGAAACTGAAGGCAAGGACATCTAAGGTAATATTCTCTGAATTATTACCCGTGCCACGCGCTAGTCCAGGGAGGCAGAGGGAGATTAGGGAGGTAAATGTGTGGCTTAGGGATTGGTGCAGGAAAGAGGGGTTTGTGTTCCTGGAACACTGGGCGGACTTCTCAGTCAGGCGCCATCTCTTTTGTCATGATGGATTGCACCTGACTGAGGAGGGGGCAGCGGTGCTGGGGGGAAGGATGGTTAGAAGGTTGGAGGAGATTTTAAACTAGGAGCCTGGGGGGAGGGTTTAGCTAGAAACTACGGGTCATGCAGTGAGAATAGTGGGGATGGCGGTAGTAAACGAAATGGGGGAGAAAGTTGGGGGGAGGGTAAGAGCAGGCGGTAAGGTTACTAACATGGGTACTAAAAGGGATTTTACCAAAGCACTAACCAATGACGATTACAGGTCATCCTTGCCACATAAGGTGAAAGATGTCCCTAATGCAAGGGAAAATACTTATCTTAGTTGTATGTATGTAAACGCCAGAAGCATTACTGGTAAAAAGGGTGAACTAGAAATACTTGCAGCAAGCAAACAGTATGATATTATAGGCATTACTGAAACTTGGTGGGATGAATCTCATGATTGAACAGTCAATCTAGAGGGCTATATACTGTTTAGGAGAGACAGACTAAATAAAAAGGGTGGAGGGGTGTGTCTGTACGTAAAGCCGTTTTTAAAACCTAATATATGGGAAGATATTCAGGAGGGGACTGTAGACACTGTTGAGACATTATGGGTAGAAATTGCATGCGGGGAAAAAGGAATAAAAAAGTTAGTATTGGGTGTATGCTATAGGCCGCCTGGTATCAACGCATCTGATGATGAATTGTTACTAAAGCAAATTGAAAGAGCAGCAGGAGTAGGAGACATAGTAGTGATGGGAGATTTTAACTATCCAGAGATAAACTGGAAAAACGATTCATGTGATACTGCTAGGGGCAATATGTTTTTAAACACACTAAATGATAACTACTTAGTCCAACTAATTGAGGAACCAACTAGGTACAATGCAATCTTAGACCTGGTATTAACAAACAATGGGGATTTGGTATCAGGTATTATAGTAGGGGAACCCATAGGAAACAGCGACCACAATATGGTCACATTCAATATCAGTTTCTACAAACAGCCCTATACTGGCTCAACTAGGACTTTAAACTTTAGCAAAGCAAATTTTGAAAAGATGAGGGTATTTTTCAGGGATATTGAATGGGAAGGTTTGTTTTTAGAAAAAAAATACTACGGAGAAATGGGAGGTACTAAAATTCCTGCTAGCTAAAAATACACTGAAATATATTCCTATGAGTAGCAAAAAGGGAATAAAAATCATAAACCGATGTGGCTTAACAAAAAGATTAAGGAACTTATGGGCAAGAAAAGGCGAGCATTTAAAAAATACAAATCTGACGGGGAAGCAGAGTCATTTCAGCACTATAAGGAATGTAACAAAAATTGCAAAAAGGAAATAAGAGCGGCTAAAGTAGAAACTGAAAAACTAGTAGCAAAGGAAAGCAAAGCGAATCCCAAAAAATTCTTTAAATACATTAATAGCAAGAGATTAAAGAAGGAGAGTATAGGCCCTTTAAAAGACAAGTTGGGAGTCTTAAGCAAAAATGATAATGACATAGCGGACACACTAAATGAGTTTTTTTCAACAGTATTCACTAGAGAGGACCCAATTCAGGGACTGACACACAATCTCAATAATGAGAATATCACACTGATAGGTACTTATTTAAGCGAGGAAGTAGTCTGTGACTGATTAAAACATTTAAAGATTAATAAATCACCAGGGCCCGATGGTATTCATCCAAGGGTTCTAATGGAGCTTCACTCTGAACTGGCAAAACCGCTATCTTTGATCATTGAGGATTCAGTTATATCAGGTATGGTTCCCAAAGACTGGCGTATAGCGGAAGTAGTGCCTATATTCAAAAAGGGAAGTAAAGCTGAACCAGGTAATTATAGACCAGTTAGTCTTACATCTATAGTGGGGAAAGTATTGGAAGGTATTCTAAGAGATAGTATTCAGATGTTCCTTGAAACCAATAAGGTCATTAAAAGGAATCAACATGGGTTTATGAAGGACAGATCCTGTCAAACCAACTTACTTGGCTTTTATGAAACAGTAAGCGCAAACCTAGATCAGGGTAAAGACGTGGATGTAATCTTTTTAGACTTTGCCAAAGCGTTCGATACTATACCACACA
Organism: Pseudophryne corroboree; assembly: GCF_028390025.1. Lineage (NCBI taxonomy): Eukaryota > Metazoa > Chordata > Amphibia > Anura > Myobatrachidae > Pseudophryne > Pseudophryne corroboree. The sequence goes on along the minus strand of NC_086444.1, from coordinate 52,162,575 downwards.
TGAGACTTATCTACAAGCTACAAGAATCAGGGCTAGGAAGCACAATATGCACTTGGGTCAAAAACTGGTTAGATAATAGGAAGCAGCGCGTTGTGGTTAATGGATCTTTTTCAACTTGGACTGAAGTGCTAAGTGGTGTGCCGCAAGGCTCAGTATTAGGACCGCTATTGTTCAATATTTTCATTAACGACCTAACAGAAGGTCTAGAGAGCATGGTGTCAATTTTTGCAGATGATACCAAATTGTGTAAGGCTATAAATACAGAGGAGGATGCCGAGTCTCTTCAGAACGACTTAGTTAAATTAGAAGCATGGGCAGCCAAATGGAGAATGCGCTTCAACACAGACAAGTGTAAGGTAATGCACTGTGGTAACAAGAACAAAAATTACACCTACCTACTAAATGGGGTAAAATTAGGGGATTCTGTACTGGAAAAGGACTTAGGTGTCCTCATAGATAGCAAGCTAAGCAGTAGTACCCAAAGTAGGACTGCAGCAAAGAAGGCTAATAAGATATTAGCATGCATAAAACGGGGTATTGATGCTAGGGACGAGAGTATTATACTCCCGTTATATAAATCACTAGTGAGGCCACACCTTGAATACTGTGTACAATTCTGGGCACCGTACTACAAAAAGGATATCCTGGAGCTTGAAAAGGTACAGAGGAGGGCGACCAAACTAATTAAGGGCATGGAGACGATGCAATACAAGGAAAGGCTTGAAAGACTAGGCATGTTTACATTGGAAAAGCGGAGACTAAGAGGGGATATGATCAACATCTACAAATATATAAGGGGACAATACACAGAGCTTGCGCGGGACCTGTTTTTGGTTAGATCAACACAGAGGACTCGTGGACACTCGCTCAGGTTAGAGGAGAGGAGATTCCGCACAATATGGCGTAAAGGCTTTTTCACGGTAAGGACAATACGTGTTTGGCATTCCCTGCCCGAGGGAGTTGTAATGGCGGAATCTGTCAACACCTTTAAGAATGGGTTAGATAAATTCCTATTGGATAAGGATATCCAGGGGTATGGTGCATAGTCATGCATTATAGTTACTATAAATAGGGATAAAATGCAATGGCTGACAGCAGCATCAGTCAGAAATTTTAGTCAAATCATCATGCATAGGACACCACAAATAGGTTGAACTCGATGGACAATTGTCTTTTTTCAACCTCAGATACTATGTTACAAGAAAGAGAAGGGGCAGAGGGAGAGAGAGAGGGTTTCATATAAAAAAAGAGTCAAGAGCGAGAGAGATGGTGTCATGGAGCAGGGCCGAAACTAGGATTTTCGTCACCCGGAGCAGGGCAGTAATTTTGCGCGATCCCAGGTACTGGAGCTCACTCGCACAGCGTCAGAGCCAGCTGCGGGCAGACAGGTGGGTCAGATACATTGCCCTGGGAGCTGTCTGCTGTCTCACTGGAGCAGCACAGCACTGCCGGTAAAAAAACCCTGCTCCTCTGTAACTCCTTGGCGCCCCCTCAAATCCTGCACCCGGGGTGCATGCCTCTTAGCCCCCCCTAGTTACAGCCCTGCATGGAGAAAGATGAGAGGGAGGGGAGAGAGAGAGAGAGGGGTGGGGTGGGAGAGAGATACAGTTTCAGGGGGAGAGACAATGTCAGGGACAGAGATACCAAAGACTGTTATCCTGACAACAGTAAGTATCACAAGCTTACCTTCTTCGACACAGTTCTTCCCCCTTCTTCTCAGTAGTTCAGTGCATGGTGGGAAGAAGATAATAGAAATATCGTTAGTACAGTAGTAGTATTTGTATGTTCACAACATGTCACAACAATGCCTAACAAAGTGTTTCTCTAAATCTGATATTTAAGATACAGCCTACAGCACAGTACAGTATACTGCAGATATCTGGAATTGAGTACTGTCAGGCAGGGGCAAAAGTAGAACTTTGAGGGCCCCATAGCAAAACCTTCAAAGCCCACCCTGCTGGTGTCAATATCAAATCCCATGCAGGAGAGAGAGGAACAAAAAAGAGAAGGGGCAGGGGGAGAAAGAGAGGGTTTCATGTGAAAAAAAGAGTCAAGAGCGAGAGAGATGGTGTCATGGAGAAAGATGAGGGGGGGAGAGCAAAGCCGGCCCTAACCAATATGATGCCCTGGGCAAGATTTTGGCTGGTGCCCCCTAGCACCACCGTTAGTTCCGCCTCTGACCCTGCACCCCTTTCCCAGCACCATCACCCCCCACCCATAGCAGTCCTTTTTTTTCCTACCGCCTGTAATTTTAATTTTGGACTGTGCACATTCGGTGCACAGCCCAAAAAGGTATGTGTTTTTGCTGGCAAGGAGCATGGCCACACAATAGTACCCCCAATTCAACTTATGACTCACAGTAGTGCAACTTTATTCCCAATTTATAATGCGATAATGCCCCTTATTCACATTACATCAGACAGTAGTACCACTTTACCTTATATACGTTACTCCTCACAATAGTGCCCCTCATTCACATATCATACTGAATTGCTCCTTATTCACATTACACCACACCATATTGCTCTTTATTCTCATTACACCACACCATATTGCTCCTTATTCACATTACACCACACCATATTGTTCTTTATTCTCATTAGACCACACAGTAGTGCCCTTTCTATATGTTACGCCACACAGTAGAGCACCTTATATACATAATGCCACACACTGATAATGCATTTATACACATAATACCACACAGTAATGCCCCTTACACATATGACACACATTATTAATGTCCTTATAAACATAATGCGCCTTAAGCATTATGCCAACCCTTATTAATGCCCTCATACACATAATTTCCCTTACACATGTGCCACACATTGTTAATGCCCTTATACACATAATGACACACATAATGTCCCTTACACGTATGCTGCACATTATTAGTGCCCTTATACACATAATGACACATAGTGCCCCTTACACATATGTTACACATTATTAATGCCCTTATACACATAATGACACATATAGTTCCTGGCGTGAGTCAACTGGCAGCTATGCTAACGTCGGGTGCCTATTTTTTATGAAAATGCATCTTATTTGCATTGCTATATGGCTAGCAGAGGCGGAACTACCGGCAGTGCAAGCAGTGCATTGCACTGGGGCCTGCCTCTGTCCAGGGGCCCAAGCATGTAATGAGTCAAACTGACTCATTACATGCCGCTGTGCGCTGCGGGCAACCGCTGCCCGCAGCGCACAGCCGCCCACAGAGGAGAAGAGCAGCGGCACGGATGGGGGAAGGAGGAGGACGGAGGTGAAGGAGGGAGCCGCAGCAGCGCTTTGTTACTGGTGGAGGCGCTGCTGCTGTGCCCCTCTGCTTCCCTATAGGCTGTCTTCCGAGAACAGCCTATAGGGAAGCAGAGGGGCAGCAGCGCCTCCACCAGTAACAAAGCGCTGCTGCGGCTCCCTTCTTCACCTCCGTCCTCCACCTCCTCTACTGCCCGGGAATCGTCTGACGCGGCTGCACCGAGGAGCCTGAGCCGGCGGAGAGGGTAAGTATAATTCTTCTTTCTTTCTTTTTCTCTTTTTCTTTCTTTCTTTCTCTTTCTTTCTTTCTTGGGCCTGCCTGCCGCAATGTGTAAAAATGGGGGACTGCCTGCCGCTATGTGTAAAAAGGGGAATCAGCCTGCCGCAATGTGTAAAAAGGGGGGACTGCCTGACGTAATGTGTAAAAAGGGGGAATCAGCCTGCCGCAATGTGTAAAAAGGGGGGACTGCCTGACGTAATGTGTAAAAAGGGGGAATCAGCTTGCCGGAATGCGTAAAAATGGGGGACTGCCTGCCGCTATGTGTAAAAAGGGGTAATCTGCCTGCCGCTATGTGTAAAAAGGGGTAATCTGCCTGCCGCAATGTGTAAAAATGGGGAATCCTCCTGCCGTAATGTGTAAAAATGGGCACGCTGTCTGCCGTAATGTGTAACAAGGGCACGCTGTCTGCCGTAATGTGTAAAAAGGGGACGCTGTCTGCCATTATGTGTAAAAAGTGTACGCTGTCTGCCGTTATGTGTAAAAAGGGGATGCTGTCTGCCGTAATGTGTAACAAGGGCACGCTGTCTGCCGTTATGTGTAAAAAGTGTACGCTGTCTGCCGCTATGTGTAACAAGGGCACGCGGTCTGCCATTATGTGTAAAAAGGGCACGCGGTCTGCCGTTATGTGTAAAAATGGCACGCTGTCTGCCGTTATGTGTAAAAATGGCACGCTGTCTGCCGTTATGTGTAAAAAGTGCAGCTGTCTGCCGTTATGTGTAAAAAGGGCACGCTGTCTGTCGTTATGTGTAAAAATGGCACGCTGTCTGCCGTTATGTGTAAAAATGGCACGCTGTCTGCCGTTATGTGTAAAAAGTGCAGCTGTCTGCCGTTATGTGTAAAAAGGGCACGCTGTCTGTCGTTATGTGTAAAAATGGCACGCTGTCTGCCGTTATGTGTAAAAAGTGCACGCTGTCTGCCGTTATGTGTAAAAATGGCACGCTGTCTGCCGTTATGTGTAAAAAGTGCACGCTGTCTGCCGTTATGTGTAAAAATGGCACGCTGTCTGCCGTTATGTGTAAAAATGGCACGCTGTCTGCCGTTATGTGTAAAAAGTGCACGCTGTCTGCCGTTATGTGTAAAAAGGGCACGCTGTCTGCCGTTATGTGTAAAAAGTGCACGCTGTCTGCTGTAATGTGTAAAAAGAGGAATCTGTCCGCTGTAAGGTGTAAAAGGGTCTCTACCTGGTGTAGTGGTGCTACTGTGCGGCGTAATTTGAATAATGGAGACTACTGTGTACCGTTTTATGAATTGGTATTATTTTGTGGCCACACCCCTTCCCCACGAAGCCACGCCACTATGTATTTTTGCATGCAGGGGTGGGGCTCCGATGCCGTTTCTTGCACACATTGCTAAAATGTCTAGTTACGGCACTGTTGCTAGGTATCCATTTATCTGGCCCTGAGCAGGTCCCCCTCACCAGATCCTCTCCAGGGGTGAGGGGGTGGACTTGGATGGGATGTGTGTGTGGGGGGGATGTGGGGGGGGTGGGGAGGATGTGGGGGGGTGGGGGGGGGCACAAAGCATTTTGTCGCACCTGGGCCCACCGCTCGCTAGTTCCGCCACTGGTGGCTAGGATGCACAAGCAGCTTCTGCTGATTAAAATGATATGTGGCATGCCTATATACTGTGTGCACTGTGTCTGTATCTGCATACAAAAGGCTACACACAGAATATAGGCATGCCGCATATCATTTTAATCAGCAGAAGCTGCTTGTGCCCCTAGGCATACCAGATGCCCTAGGCAATTGCCTAGTTTGCCTATGCCTAGGGCCGCCTCTGGGAGAGAGTCTACAGTGTACAATGTACTATAACAATGTACAGCGCACTGTATAATGTAACAGTAATGAGCCTTGAAACTCCCCCCTTGCTGTTATCACTACACAGTCCATCCAGTTTTTCTGTCAGTCCATCAATTTGCGCTTGAAGGTGAGTCACCTTGCCCAGAAGGTCTCTCACCAACCCTGTGCAGCTGCATTTACATGGGTTGGGATCTTTAAATTCAAGTCTCCTACGGGTCGGTGATTGCGATGCTTGTATGAGTGGTGTAGTGTCATGAAAGTCCTCATCTATGGTACATGACACATCCATCACTGTGTGTGTTTCATCACAGATAACTGTGTTCTCTACAGCAGCATTCATCTCTTGCACCAAATATTCATTGGTTACATTGCCAATTGTGTTCTCTAAAAATTGGCATTTGGCCTTTGCATTTTTCCTTACTATGACAACAGGAACATTTTCCTTTCCTGCTTTCTTCTTTAGAATCTGTGGCATTGTCGCAGACATTTTCTTGGGAAGTGACGGTGAACGGGCTCCAGAATAGAATGCTTTGGTTTTCACCATCTTCACACTATGCAGTGCACTCTACAATACACAATAATAAGACTCAAGTACATGTACAGTACAGTAGTAACAGTACAGTAGCAAATTATGGTCCAATTACAGTAATACAGAGCTTTGTATGAGGGGGTGCAAGCACGTTGGTGAAGTACTGTAAATGTCTGGCGAGTGTTAAATGACAGTACATACTGTACAGTAGACGTGAGTCGCAGACATGGCCACATTACAATGCCAGGGGCTGGGATTTAATGTAGAACATACTGTAGCAGCATGTTAGGCAGTGAAAAGAGTGGAGAAGTGAAGCAATCAGCATTGTGGTAACATTTAGAAATTGCATACTGTAGTATAAAATTATACAGAGAATCTGATTGGTTGCCATTGGTAACTTCTCCACTTCTTCATGTTTGTCACTACTTCATGACTAAGGGGGTAATTCTGGTCAGATCGTAGCCCTGCAAAAATTTGCAGGGCTACGATCAGGCACACAGATACGGTATGCGAGGTGACTAGCCCGCAAGGGTATATTTAGGGGTCCTAGCAGCCCTGGCAAAGTAAAGGACTGGTGCCCCCCCATATTTGAAATAGGGAAGGCACGTGTGCCAAAAAAGGGGTGTGGCCACTCAATAGTACCCCAAATCAAATTACAGCACACCACAATAGTGTGCCTTACTCACATTACGGAGCACAGTAATGTACAGTACATTATTCACATTATGCCACACAGTAGTACCAGGGGCGTCTGTAGAGAGGAGGGGACACATGTGCAGACTCCATGTTTGGGCCCCCTCCTCTCTCATAGCCATCACCACTGCTGCTAGCGCTCTGAGTGCCAGAGTCTAAAGCGCATGCGCAGGACTCAGAAAAATGGCCACTGCACCATTTTTTCAAAGTCCTACGCATATGCTGTAGACTCTGGCACTGTGCCACAGTCTCTAGTGCTCAGTTCAATAGCAGCGACAGTGACAGCTACAGGAGAGGAGGGGGCCCACACACAGTCACCGATGGACTCACTGATAAATGAGCACAATGTACTGTATTTGCTTATCCCTTCTATTTTGGGTATACAGTATCTGAATGAGCCTAATAAGAAGTGCAGTATACTGTTAGATGCAGTATGATCCTGCCTGTTCCAGGTGACACATTCACCCAATGCATACCTCCCAACTGTCCCGATTTTCGCAGGACAGTCCCGTTTTTTGAGGACTGTCCCGCTGTCCCACCCGCGGGCCGCAGTGTCCCGCGGTGGGGGGGGGGAGCAGTTGGGACTCGGGAGTTTCCGACTCTCGCTGCCCTGCTTAGCAGAGCAGCGGTGAATAGACGCTGTGCGCATGCGCACAGCGTCTATTTCACTGGAGTCAGAGAGAGAGGGGGCATGCCAGCGTCTCACAGAGCGCTGGGTATGCACCCTCAGTGACGATAACGGGGCGTGGCTTGCGATTGCAGGTCCTCCACGAAGCCACGCCCCCTTTTCCTTAAGCCACATCCCCTTTTTGGGAGAGCGTGCGGCTTCGCCGCGCGTGTGTCCCTATTTAGACAACTTAAAACTTGGGAGGTATGCCCAATGTGACTGCATTCTGCCATGCAATCTTGGGTGATAATACAATATTTAATACACCAATGCATTTCATTGTGTTCTAGGACTAACGACATCCAAACAATGATATGAATTCAAACAAAATACGGTATTTAAAGAAGGGGACATTTGTGGGTGGTACTGGCCGTTTTCTCAGGAAAAACACAGGCCTTCCCAAACATTTTCTGTGCGAGTGTGTAACATCAGAGCCGGCCTGATCAGCATGTTTGTACAGGTTGAGTATCCCATATCCAAATATTCCGAAATACGGAATATTCCGAAATACGGACTTTTTTGCGTGAGAGTGAAATAGTGAAACCTTTGTTTTCTGATGGCTCAATGTACACAAACTTTGTTTAATACACACAGTTATTAAAAATATTGTATTAAATGACATTCGGGCTGTGTGTATAAGGTGTATATGAAACATAAATGAATTGTGCAAATGTACACACACTTTGTTCAATGCACAAACTTACAAAAAATATTGGCTAAAATTACCTTCCGGCTGTGTGTATAAGATGTATATGTAACATAAATGCATTCTGTGCTTAGATTTAGGTCCCATCACCATGATATCTCATTATTGTATGCAATTATTCCAAAATACGGAAAAATCCGATATCCAAAATACCTCTGGTCCCAAGCATTTTGGATAAGGGATACTCAACCTGTATCACATTGTAGGAGTAAGCCCTGAAAAAATTACCAGCAGAGTGGATTACAGTAAATCTTTTGGAGTAAAAGGAGAAGTCATCTATTGTTTAGAAATTCAGTATCTGCATATGGATGTGTACAGAGGCGTCACTAGGGTTGGTGTCACCCGGTGTGGTAACTCATGGTGTCACCCCCCACGTACTTCCTCCCATATTATACCACACGGAACCTTGGCGGGGGGTGGTGACGGGGCGTCGATGCACCGTTTCAGGGGCGTGGTCCGGACAACGCAGACGTTTCTGGACCATATGTGGGGCAGGCTGCAGTGGCTGCATGACAGCACACGCAGCCGCTGCGACCCAAAAGATGGCGGCCAGTCGACTGCCTTTACAGCTAGGCTGCGGAGGGAGAGGGCTACCCTTAAAATGCGAGCGCATCTATGTATAGCAATGCGCTCGCATATCAGCGGGGGGGGGGGGCGGACTTGGCATGTGGGGTGCCCTTAACCTGTGCTGGGGAGCCCCCCCACATGCTAGAGAAAGCAGTTGTAGTTTTGCTACTTTTAGCAAAACTACTACTGATGCTGAATTAGGCCCAAAATCCATTGATATGTCAACAGTCATGGATGAGTGCATACACACGCACCCGCTAGCGACCCAAATATTAAAGCAAAAATTACGGGTAGCTGGAGCACTGCTTCCCACTACCCCTTATTATTCCCCCTTACTGCTCTGGGCAGTGGGAGCATCACTCTCCCGCTGTCTGCGTCCACAATTGAGGCGTTCTATTTCTGTCTGTGTAGTGGGAGCGTGCTACGGTACGCTCTGCTGCTCCAAACTGGCAGCTGAAACGACTGACAGCCAGCCAGGGAGTGACAGCAGCAGCCAGCAGGAGACTCCAAGTTCAATGAACTGCACACTGCATTACAGGTCCTCCCTATTGTAATGCAGCGGCAGCACTACAGAATGCAGTCTCCTCCCACTTCTCCCTCCCAGTATTGCTAGCGGCGCTGGCGGGCATGGTAACATCACGAAGACTGATGTCATAGCCAGTGCCAGATTAAGGTTCACATGGGCCTGGAGCTGAAATTCATGAAAGGCCTATTGTGTGCTGCCGCAGGGGATGTGACTAGTGATGTGGGGGGCATGACCAGTGGTGTGGTGGTGTGACCTGCATCATGGGTTGTATCAAGAGCCTTCCTTTAATTGCCCTGCCCCTACACACTTCCATCCTGCAGCTTGGCATATTTGCGTCAATCACGACTAGGGTGCACGTGTGCCTCTAAGTACAAGCACCTATAGGAATACATGAGCAGCGTACTAAACCGCAGCTCAGCTGGTGAAATGTGGTGTCATGTGGTGACATGTGGGGATATGGGGTATCATGTATTGAAATGTGGTGTCATGTGGTGACATGTGGGGATATGGGGTATCATGTATTGAAATGTGGTGTCATGTGGTGACATGTGGGGATATGGGGTATCATGTATTGAAATGTGGTGTCATGTGGTGACATGTGGGGATATGGGGTATCATGTATTGAAATGTGGTGTCATGTGGTGACATGTGGGGATATGGGGTATCATGTATTGAAATGTGGTGTCATGTGGTGACATGTGGGGATATGGGGTATCATGTATTGAAATGTGGTGTCATGTGGTGACATGTGGGGATATGGGGTATCATGTATTGAAATGTGGTGTCATGTGGTGACATGTGGGGATATGGGGTATCATGTATTGAAATGTGGTGTCATGTGGTGACATGTGGGGATATGGGGTATCATGTATTGAAATGTGGTGTCATGTGGTGACATGTGGGGATATGGGGTATCATGTATTGAAATGTGGTGTCATGTGGTGAATTGTGGTGTTGTGGTGAAATGTGGGGATATGTGGTATCATGTGGTGTCTTAGAGGTGGCATTAGATGTACTTGGTGGTGGCACTGATTAATCTCCCCTACACAGCAACCGCAAACATATCCCTGTCCAAGAACCCATTACTGAAGCACTCCATCCACGTACATCCATTACCCCATCTCTCCCCAATTCATTATCAATCCCTCCTCCCAACACCCATTAGCACATTCATCCACCCACCCTTTCAGCTCCCATAAAGCTTCCCTCACAGCAGCACCCACACTACACTCACACAGCACCCATACTACGCTCACACAGCAGCACCCATACTACGTTCACACAGCAGCACCCATACTACGTTCACACAGCACCCATACTACGCTCACACAGCACCCATACTACGCTCACACACATACTACGCTCACACAGCAGCACCCATACTACTCTCACACAGCACCCATACTACGCTCACACAGCAGCACCCATACTACGCTCACACAGCAGCACCCATACTACGCTCACACACATACTACGCTCACACAGCAGCACCCACTCTATGCTCACACAGCACCCATACTACGCACACACAGCAGCACCCATACTACACTCACACAGCACCCATACTACGCTCACACAGCAGCACCCATACTACACTCACACAGCACCCATACTACGCTCACACAGCAGCACCCATACTACGCTCACACAGCACCCATACTACGCTCACACAGCAGCACCCATACTACGCTCACACAGCACCCATACTACGCTCACACAGCAGCACCCATACTACGCTCACACAGCACCCATACTACGCTCACACAGCAGCACCCACTCTACGCTCACACAGCACCCATACTACGCTCACACAGCAGCACCCACTCTACGCTCACAGCAGCACCCATACTTCACTCACACAGCAGCACCCATACTACTCTCACACAGCAGCACTCATACTTCACTCACACAGCAGCACCCATACTACTCTCACACAGCAGCACCCATACTACGCTCACACAGCAGCACCCATACTACGCTCACACAGCAGCACCCATACTACTCTCACACAGCAGCACCCATACTACTCACACAGCGGCACCCATACTACACTCACACAGCAGCACCCATACTACGCTCACACAGCAGCACCCATACTACGCTCACACAGCAGCACCCATACTACGCTCACACAGCAGCACCCATACTACGCTCACACAGCAGCACCCATACTACTCTCACACAGCGGCACCCATACTACACTCACACAGCAGCACCCATACTACGCTCACACACCAGCACCCATACTACGCTCACACACCAGCACCCATACTACGCTCACACAGCGGCACCCATACTACTCACACAGCGGCACCCATACTACACTCACACAGCAGCACCCATACTACGCTCACACACCAGCACCCATACTACGCTCACACAGCGGCACCCATACTACTCACACAGCGGCACCCATACTACACTCACACAGCGGCACCCATACTACGCTCACACAGCGGCACCCATACTACGCTCACACAGCACCCATACTACACTCACACATCGGCACCCATACTACGCTCACACAGCACCCATACTACACTCACACCGGCACCCATACTACGCTCACACAGCACCCATACTACACAGCACCCATACTACTCTTACACAGCACCCACACTTCATTCACACAGCACCCATACTACACTCACACAGCAGCACCCATACTACACAGCACCCATACTACACTCACACATCGGCACCCATACTACACAGCACCCATACTACACTCACACAGCTGCACCCATACTACGCTCACACAGCACCCATACTACACTCACACATTGGCACCCATACTACTCTCACATAGCACCCATACTACATTCACACAGTGGCACCCATACTATGCTCACACAGCACTCATACTACAGTCACAAGCGGCACCCATACTACATTAACACAGCCCCAATTAGCTCCCCCCCCCCCACCTAAGACTCTGTAACCCAACAATTTCTACAATCCAATGCCCATTAACACATTCAGCCTCATACACGCACACCTCATAAATCGATTCTGCTAATCATGGAGCATTTATAGAAGTTACCTGGCTGGCATCATGCAGCACATCACCAGCAGCTCCTTCCTCCTGTAGTATAGTGTGGGAGGCGGAGCTTGTGTGTGTCAGGCTCAGGACCCGAGTGAGGAGAGAGTGTCCGGACTCTGGAGGAAAGGGGAGGGTCGGCCACTGCACTGCCTGCACGGCTCTGTACTGCGCTGCCTGCTGATCTCACTAAACAGGTGAGAGTGTCGGACTTTAGGAGGCGGGGCCTGGAAGGAGGGGGTATGGTCTCAGCCGTGGACCAGTGTTTCTCATGTCAGGGGATGGGGGTGCGTGTGAGTGCGCGGCTCGTTTTGGTGTCACCCTATTGAAGGGTGACACCCGGGTGCGGGCCGCACCCCCCGCACCCACCTCATGACGCCACTGGATGTGTATTCTGGGCAAAGTGGATTAACTCTTTTGGAGTTAAAGGAGACATCATCTGTTGTTTAGAAATACAGTATGTTTGACTGGGGAAAGGGTTGCCATGCAATCTGTTATACTGTAAATGGCATTTACAGTATCATACCCTCCAACTGTACCTTTTTAATAGGTACAGTACCTTTTTTTCATGGTCTGTACCAATTTTTGCCTCCCCAAACTTCCATTGAAAGTATAGGAAAAGGGGCGTGGCCACGTCCCCTTTACCCACGACCACGCCCCTTTTCCGGATTTGTACCAATTTTTCTGTGTAAAGTGTTGGAGGGTATGCAGTATTAGCAAACAGGAAAAAAAATATTTTTAACTGCTATCTACTGTATACAGTATAACCATGAATAGATAAAATTACATACAGTACAGGTACTGTATATAGAAATAAAAGTATAGTTTATAAAATAGTTGTCTTTCAATTAGATGGACTTACAGTATAAACAGTACCCAGGCATTATTACACTATTAGTTCAAAATAGAGATGATCAGGTTTGTATTTACAGTTCCTGGTTCTTAACACCAGAATTATCGGAAGTTCAGTTTAATACTGAGTTTTCTTATTGGCTATCCAAAACACATAACATCTGTGAGCCAATAAGATGCCATTTTGAGATCCCGGGAAATCCACATAAAACCAAACACGCACATTTCTAGTTTAAACTAATACACCCCAATTGGTTTTAATTTAATATATACAATCTAGACCACCCACCATGACCCATTCCAGGAGGGACACAATACACTGCATCCTGGACTTCCTTCTTAGTTTATGATTGCATCACCTGCGTTATAGTACTGTACCTTTCTTATCAATTATTGAGTTCTAGACAGGTGATGCCAATCACCTGGGGAAGTACAGGTAGAGAGCATTTTGACCAGGGTTAAAGTGGAAGGGAACAAGGTGTAACACCTGTAATGTCAGGGGGAACTACTGTAGTTCCACCACCTTCAATTCCCTGCACAGTAATTCCAACTGAATAACCTGCACTGTCACCTACATCAATAGAAGATGCAGGCGGCGCTAGTGTTACTGATAAGCTGCAGCCACCTGGCCTTCCTCAGGTCCTGGTGGCTCCATGGTCCTCCTCCATTTACAGCCCACCCCTTCTTGTACTCACACACACTGTCTCTGTTGTACAGCATTCATTCCCTCCTCAGGTCAAAGTGTCTTCATTTTCCAGCACGTCGTATGTGATGTCATGCTGTCACCGCTGCTGAAGTTAAAAGGGGCCATGAAGAGGAGCAGGCTCTATACATCTTAAAGACAAAATGACTGGAGGGACAAAAGAGGTGGGGAAGCTGCTGAAGGGATACAGGGCATGGAGCCACTGGAGGGACACAGGCAGTGAGCTGCTGGAGTGACAGGCAGAGATGTACTGTATATAAGGGGTATTACTGTGGGCAATATGTGAATAAGCGGCACTACTGTGGTCGTTATGTGTACGGGACACTGCTATTGTGGGAATTGTGTATAAGGGATACTACTGTGGGCATTGTATATAAGGGGCACTTACTGTGTGGCATAACATGTAAAGTCGGTACCACTGTGTAGTGCAATGTGAATAAAGGGCCCTACTAAGTGATGTATACCTGAATAAGGGGCATTACTGTGTGGTGTAATGAATCAGGGGCTCTACATGTGGTGTAATGTAAATAAGATTGTGCTACTGTGTGGTGTAATTAGAATGGGGGAAATTAGGGATGCTATAATGTGACCATGCTCCTTCTTTGTCAGATCAAAGTCCCTTTATAAAGTATGGGTAGTAGAGCACTAATTTACAGGGGGGTGCCGAAAACATTAGCACTGGCCCTGGCTCTGCTTAATGTGTGAGGTGGGGGGGAGATTGGATTTTGATTTTGCATTTGGCTCTGTGTACAGTAGTTCAGTGCATGGTGGGAAGAAGATAATAGAAATATCGTTAGTACATAAGTAGGATTTGTATGTTCACAACATGTCACAACAATTACTAACAAAGGGGTAAATTTACTAAGGTGGGAGATTTTTACAACTGGTGATGTTGCCCATGGCAACCAATCAGATTCTACTTACCATTTATCTAGCTGCTTCTAGCAGATAATAGATATAATCTGATTGGTTGCTATGGGCAACATCACTAGTTCTAAAAATCTCCCACCTTAGTAAATTTCCCCCAAAGTGTTTCTCTAAATCTGATGTTTACAGCCTACAGTACAGTACAGTATACTGCAGATGTCTGGAATTGAGTACTGTCAGGCAGGGGCGAAAGTAGAACTTTGAGGTCCCCATAGCAAAACTTTCAAAGCCCACCCTGCTGGTGTCAATATCAAATCCCATGCAGGAGAGAGAGGAACAAGAAAGAGAAGGGGCAGGGGGAGAGAGACAGGGTTTCATATAAAAAAAAGAGTCAAGAGCAAGAGAGATGGTGTCATGGAGCAGGGCCGAAACTAGGATTTTCATCACCCGGGGCAGGGCAGTAATTTTGCGCGATCCCAGGTACTGGAGCTCACTCGCACAGCGTCAGAGCCAGCTGCGAGCAGACAGGTGGGTCAGATACATTGCTCTGGGAGCTGTCTGCTGTCTCACTGGAGCAGCACAGCACTGCTGGTAAAAAAAAAAACCCTGCTCCTCTGTAACTCCTTGGCGTCCCCTCAAATCCTGCACCCAGGGTGCATGCCCCCTTAGCCCCCCCTAGTTACAGCCCTGCATGGAGAAAGATGAGAGGGGGGGAGAGAGATACAGTTTCAGGGGGAGAGACAATGTCAGGGACAGAGATACCAAAGACTGTTATCCTGACAACAGTAAGTATCACAAGCTTACCTTCTTCGACACAGTTCTTCCCCCTTCTTCTCAGTAGTTCAGTGCATGGTGGGAAGAAGATAATAGAAATATCGTTAGTACAGTAGTAGTATTTGTATGTTCACAACATGTCACAACAATGCTTAACAAAGTGTTTCTCTAAATCTGATGTTTAAGAAACAGCCTACAGTACAGCACAGTATACTGCAGATGTCTGGAATTGAGAACTGTCAGGCAGGGGCGAAAGTAGAACTTTGAGGGCCCCATAGCAAAACCTTCAAAGCCCACCCTGCTGGTGTCAATATCAAATCCCATGCAGGAGAGAGAGGAACAAGAAAGAGAAGGGGCAGGGGGGAAGAGAGAGGGTTTCATGTACAAAAAAGAGTCAAGAGCGAGAGAGATGGTGTCATGGAGAAAGATGAGGGGGGGAGAGCAAAGCCGGCCCTAACCAATATGATTCCTTAGGCAAGATTTTGGCTGGTGCCCCCTAGCACCACCGTTAGTTCCGCCTCTGACCCTGCACCCCTTTCCCAGCACCATCACCCCCCACCCATAGCAGTCCTTTTTTTTTTCTTACCGCCTGTACTTTTAGTTTTGGGCTGTGCACATTCGGTGCACAGGCCAAAAAGGTATGTGTTTTTGCTGGCAAGGAGCATGGCCACACAATAGTACCCCAATTCAACTTATGACTCACAGTAGTGCAACTTTATTCCCAATTTATAATGCGATAACGTCCCTTATTCACATTACATCAGACAGTAGTACCACTTTACCTTATATACGTTACTCCTCATAATAGTGCCCCTCATTCACATAACATCATACTGAATTGCTCCTTATTCAAATTACACCACACGATATTGCTCTTTATTCTCATTACCCCACACCATATTGCTCCTTATTCACATTACACCACACCATAATGCTCTTTATTCTCATTAGACCACACAGTAGTGCCCTTTCTATATGTTACGCCACACAGTAGAGCACCTTATATACATAATGCCACACACTGATAATGCATTTATACACATAATACCACACAGTAATGCCCCTTACACATATGACACACATTATTAATGTCCTTATAAATATAATGCACCTTACACATTATGCCAACCCTTATTAATGCCCTTATACACATAATTTCTCTTACACATATGCCACACATTGTTAATGCCCTTATACACATAATGACACACATAGTGCCCCTTACACATATGCTGCACATTATTAGTGCCCTTATACACATAATGACACACATAGTGCCCCTTACACATATGTTACACATTATTAATGCCCTTATACAAATAATGATGCATATAGTTCCTGGCGTGAGTCAACTGGCAGCTCTGCTAACGTCGGGTGCCTATTTTTTATCAAAATGCATCTAATTTGCATTGCTATGTGACTAGGATGCACAAGCAGCTTCTGCTGATTAAAATGATATGTGGCATGCCTATATACTGTGTGCACTGTGTCTGTATCTGCATACAAAATGCTACACACAGAATATAGGCATGCCGCACATCATTTTAATCAGCAGAAGCTGCTTGTGCCCCTTGGCATACCAGATGCCCTAGGCAATTGCCTAGTTTGCCTATGCCTAGGACCGGTTCTGGGAGAGAGTCTACAGTGTACAATGTACTATAACAATGTACAGTGCGAGAGGGTGTGGATGTGCTTCCCCTACACCCCTGGGTCCACATCTTAAACTGTTTTAAACATGACAACAATAAAAATCCACAGAGATGCTGTTTCTGGCCGTGGCTCATTAGGTTATAAGGTTCCAATATAGGTTGATGAAAACAACCACATTAGTTTTTAAATAACCATCATTCAATCATTAAAATTGTTTTATATACAGAAGCTGTCCAATCGCTTATCACCAACTGTAATGTTTATCAAATAAGAAACATTATATAAACATTACCGAGTACAAGATCAGGAACAGGGAGCAGAGTTCAATTACCTTTCAGCTGTACACAGGTCTCTTTTGTATTTAGTTATTGGGGTTATTGCAGACTGAGGCCGACTCTGGTTATTACCCACTGGCCGACAATTTTCTTTTTAATTTTATTTATCTGTTAAAAAAAATTAATCAGAAATTGTCCATTTTTTATTGCTTAATTAGTCTAAAATATATTTTTAAAAACATATTTGAAAGTATTTCAGTGAAAAAAATCCACCTAGGGGGTGTCTGTCACTATACCGGGGAAGGTGGGAAGGGGAAGGGGGGTCTTACTGACCACATTGATCCTTATATTGTTATCATCAATCCCATTTCTGGAGGCCACAATCAGTCAAACTTTTAATATAAACTTTATCTCCCTCAACCATGGTGTCCATATGTTGTCAAGCAGCGGCACTTACCGCTACAGCGGCGGGTCCTGCGGTCCATCCGGGTTCGGTCGACTGGCTGCAGCGCTGGGCTGCGGGGAGTGCGGTGCGGTTGGTGGTGGGAGTGACTGCTTTTGGGAGGCAGGAGGGAGGACCTAGTGGCCAAGCTTCCCTGTGTGTCTGCAGTATGGGGGCGACCATGTTGGAGACCAAAGTGCAGCACCAATGAGCATGATGGGTGAGTGACAGCCAATCCTGATCCCCTGCTGCCTATAAGTAGGCTGGGATTTTTGCATTCTGTGCCAGTGCTTTGTTGTAGTTACTCTGTGCCTCAGCTCTGTGCTCCCGCAGCTTGTTCTGTGTATCTCCGGTTAATTGGTCCCGTCTGGCTTTTCGAGTCCTCTGCCAATTCTCGCCGTACAACGCCCGCCAGCACTTCCATGTGCAGTCATGGTTGCCCGCTCTCCCACCTGTGCCTTCGGATTCCGCAGGATCCCTGTGGTGGTTCGCCAGTGTCCAGTTTTCTCAGTTCTTCATCTACGTCTTCAAATCATCCAGCATCCAGTTTTCTCAGTTCTTCATCCACATCTTCAAATCATCCAGCATCCAGTTTTCACAGTTCTTCATTCACGTCTTCAAATTATCCAGCATCCAGTTTTCAAAGTTCTTCATCCACGTCTTCAAATCATCCAACATCCAGTTTTCACAGTTCTTCATCCATGTCTTCAAATCATCCAGCATCCAGTTTTCACAGTTCTTTATCCACGTCTTCAAATCATCCAGCATCCAATTTTCTCAGTTCTTCATCCTTGCCTTCATCCCCTCCAGCAACCAGACTTCACAGCTCTTCAACCTTGCCATCGCATCATTCTACTAACTCGTCTTCACAATTCTTCTGTTTCGTCCTTATATCAACTTACGAACATCTTTCACAGTTATACAACCTCGGCTTCCTATCACTCAGTGACTCGCTTCCCAGCAGTTTCCCAGTCCTGAACTAATTAAGCCCAGCGCCCTGCAGTCTCATTCATATCTGTTGTCCTCGATAAATATATGAAAAGGAATTACCTTCGTCCTCCTTGTTTCCAGCACTCAGGGGCATCTGCTCCTTCGGTTGGACTGAGTCCAATGGATCCACAAACACCACCTGCCATGACATATATGCAGAGCACAGCGGAGCGTTTAACAACTGTATGGGGAATTTCAGCAATTTTAGGGGTCTAAGACTTTTGGAGAGAGATAAAGTTAAAGTGGATGGAGGTAAAGTACCAACCAATCAGTTCCAAGTACCAGCCAATCAGCTCCTAACTGCCATGTTACAGGCTGTGTTTTAAAAATGACAGGAGCTAATTGTCTGGTACTTTATCTCTCTCTCTCCATGGTGGGCTGGGTCAGAAGAGCTGGATGGTGGTTCGCTGAGAGTGATATAATCAGCTCCATGCCCTGACTTGGGATTCCCGCACACCACCCATTCAGGATTAGACAGTCTCCACACTCCGGACAGTGCTGCTGATTCCCGGACTGTCTGGTGGTATCCCTAGTCTTCATGAATGCTTATGAATAACTTCCTAATTATGTATGTGTGTCTGTCAGAGAAAGAAGAGAAAGGGACCATGCACAGAGCCTTGGGGAACGCTAAGGAGAAGAGACTAGAGATGAGCGCCTGAAATTTTTCGGGTTTTGTGTTTTGGTTTTGGGTTCGGTTCCGCGGCCGTGTTTTGGGTTCGAACGCGTTTTGGCAAAACCTCACCGAATTATTTTTGTCGGATTCGGGTGTGTTTTGGATTCGGGTGTTTTTTTCCAAAAACACTAAAAAACAGCTTAAATCATAGAATTTGGGGGTCATTTTGATCCCAAAGTATTATTAACCTCAAAAACCATAATTTACACTCATTTTCAGTCTATTCTGAATACCTCACACCTCACAATATTATTTTTAGTCCTAAAATTTGCACCGAGGTCGCTGTGTGAGTAAGATAAGCGACCCTAGTGGCCGACACAAACACCGGGCCCATCTAGGAGTGGCACTGCAGTGTCACGCAGGATGTCCCTTCCAAAAAACCCTCCCCAAACAGCACATGACGCAAAGAAAAAAAGAGGCGCAATGAGGTAGCTGTGTGAGTAAGATTAGCGACCCTAGTGGCCGACACAAACACCGGGCCCATCTAGGAGTGGCACTGCAGTGTCACGCAGGATGGCCCTTCCAAAAAACCCTCCCCAAACAGCACATGACGCAAAGAAAAAAAGAGGCGCAATGAGGTAGCTGACTGTGTGAGTAAGATTAGCGACCCTAGTGGCCGACACAAACACCGGGCCCATCTAGGAGTGGCACTGCAGTGTCACGCAGGATGGCCCTTCCAAAAAACCCTCCCCAAACAGCACATGACGCAAAGAAAAAAAGAGGCGCAATGAGGTAGCTGACTGTGTGAGTAAGATTAGCGACCCTAGTGGCCGACACAAACACCGGGCCCATCTAGGAGTGGCACTGCAGTGTCACGCAGGATGTCCCTTCCAAAAAACCCTCCCCAAACAGCACATGACGCAAAGAAAAAAAGAGGCGCAATGAGGTAGCTGTGTGAGTAAGATTAGCGACCCTAGTGGCCGACACAAACACCGGGCCCATCTAGGAGTGGCACTGCAGTGTCACGCAGGATGTCCCTTCCAAAAAACCCTCCCCAAACAGCACATGACGCAAAGAAAAAAAGAGGCGCAATGAGGTAGCTGACTGTGTGAGTAAGATTAGCGACCCTAGTGGCCGACACAAACACCGGGCCCATTTAGGAGTGGCACTGCAGTGTCACGCAGGATGTCCCTTCCAAAAAACCCTCCCCAATCAGCACATGATGCAAAGAAAAAGAAAAGAAAAAAGAGGTGCAAGATGGAATTATCCTTGGGCCCTCCCACCCACCCTTATGTTGTATAAACAAAACAGGACATGCACACTTTAACCAACCCATCATTTCAGTGACAGGGTCTGCCACACGACTGTGACTGATATGACGGGTTGGTTTGGACCCCCCCCAAAAAAGAAGCAATTAATCTCTCCTTGCACAAACTGGCTCTACAGAGGCAAGATGTCCACCTCATCTTCACCCTCCGATATATCACCGTGTACATCCCCCTCCTCACAGATTATCAATTCGTCCCCACTGGAATCCACCATCTCAGCTCCCTGTGTACTTTGTGGAGGCAATTGCTGCTGGTCAATGTCTCCGCGGAGGAATTGATTATAATTCATTTTAATGAACATCATCTTCTCCACATTTTCTGGATGTAACCTCGTACGCCGATTGCTGACAAGGTGAGCGGCGGCACTAAACACTCTTTCGGAGTACACACTTGTGGGAGGGCAACTTAGGTAGAATAAAGCCAGTTTGTGCAAGGGCCTCCAAATTGCCTCTTTTTCCTGCCAGTATAAGTACGGACTGTGTGACGTGCCTACTTGGATGCGGTCACTCATATAATCCTCCACCATTCTATCAATGTTGAGAGAATCATATGCAGTGACAGTAGACGACATGTCCGTAATCGTTGTCAGGTCCTTCAGTCCGGACCAGATGTCAGCATCAGCAGTCGCTCCAGACTGCCCTGCATCACCGCCAGCGGGTGGGCTCGGAATTCTGAGCCTTTTCCTCGCACCCCCAGTTGCGGGAGAATGTGAAGGAGGAGATGTTGACAGGTCGCGTTCCGCTTGACTTGACAATTTTGTCACCAGCAGGTCTTTCAACCCCAGCAGACCTGTGTCTGCCGGAAAGAGAGATCCAAGGTAGGCTTTAAATCTAGGATCGAGCACGGTGGCCAAAATGTAGTGCTCTGATTTCAACAGATTGACCACCCGTGAATCCTTGTTAAGCGAATTAAGGGCTGCATCCACAAGTCCCACATGCCTAGCGGAATCGCTCCCTTTTAGCTCCTTCTTCAATGCCTCCAGCTTCTTCTGCAAAAGCCTGATGAGGGGAATGACCTGACTCAGGCTGGCAGTGTCTGAACTGACTTCACGTGTGGCAAGTTCAAAGGGCATCAGAACCTTGCACAACGTTGAAATCATTCTCCACTGCACTTGAGACAGGTGCATTCCATCTCCTATATCGTGCTCAATTGTATAGGCTTGAATGGCCTTTTGCTGCTCCTCCAACCTCTGAAGCATATAGAGGGTTGAATTCCACCTCGTTACCACTTCTTGCTTCAGATGATGGCAGGGCAGGTTCAGTAGTTTTTGGTGGTGCTCCAGTCTTCTGTACGTGGTGCCTGTACGCCGAAAGTGTCCCGCAATTTTTCTGGCCACCGACAGCATCTCTTGCACGCCCCTGTCGTTTTTTAAAAAATTCTGCACCACCAAATTCAAGGTATGTGCAAAACATGGGACGTGCTGGAATTTGCCCATATTTAATGCACACACAATATTGCTGGCGTTGTCCGATGCCACAAATCCACAGGAGAGTCCAATTGGGGTAAGCCATTCCGTGATGATCTTCCTCAGTTGCCGTAAGAGGTTTTCAGCTGTGTGCGTATTCTGGAAAGCGGTGATACAAAGCGTAGCCTGCCTAGGAAAGAGTTGGCGTTTGCGAGATGCTGCTACTGGTGCCGCCGCTGCTGTTCTTGCGGCGGGAGTCCATACATCTACCCAGTGGGCTGTCACAGTCATATAGTCCTGACCCTGCCCTGCTCCACTTGTCCACATGTCCGTGGTTAAGTGGACATTGGGTACAACTGCATTTTTTAGGAGACTGGTGAGTCTTTTTCTGACGTCCGTGTACATTCTCGGTATCGCCTGCCTAGAGAAGTGGAACCTAGATGGTATTTGGTAACGGGGGCACACTGCCTCAATAAATTGTCTAGTTCCCTGTGAACTAACGGCGGATACCGGACGCACGTCTAACACCAACATAGTTGTCAAGGACTCAGTTATCCGCTTTGCAGTAGGATGACTGCTGTGATATTTCATCTTCCTCGCAAAGGACTGTTGAACAGTCAATTGCTTACTGGAAGTAGTACAAGTGGGCTTACGACTTCCCCTCTGGGATGACCATCGACTCCCAGCGGCAACAACAGCAGCGCCAGCAGCAGTAGGCGTTACACGCAAGGATGCATCGGAGGAATCCCAGGCAGGAGAGGACTCGTCAGACTTGCCAGTGACATGGCCTGCAGGACTATTGGCATTCCTGGGGAAGGAGGAAATTGACACTGAGGGAGTTGGTGGGGTGGTTTGCGTGAGCTTGGTTACAAGAGGAAGGGATTTACTGGTCAGTGGACTGCTTCCGCTGTCACCCAAAGTTTTTGAACTCGTCACTGACTTATTATGAATGCGCTGCAGGTGACGTATAAGGGAGGATGTTCCGAGGTGGTTAACGTCCTTACCCCTACTTATTACAGCTTGACAAAGGGAACACACGGCTTGACACCTGTTGTCCGCATTTCTGGTGAAATACCTCCACACCGAAGAGCTGATTTTTTTGGTATTTTCACCTGGCATGTCAACGGCCATATTCCTCCCACGGACAACAGGTGTCTCCCCGGGTGCCTGACTTAAACAAACCACCTCACCATCAGAATCCTCCTGGTCAATTTCCTCCCCAGCGCCAGCAACACCCATATCCTCCTCATCCTGGTGTACTTCAACACTGACATCTTCAATCTGACTATCAGGAACTGGACTGCGGGTGCTCCTTCCAGCACTTGCAGGGGGCGTGCAAATGGTGGAAGGCGCATGCTCTTCACGTCCAGTGTTGGGAAGGTCAGGCATCGCAACCGACACAATTGGACTCTCCTTGTGGATTTCAAAGAACGCACAGTTCTTTGCGGTGCTTTTGCCAGCTTGAGTCTTTTCAGTTTTCTAGCGAGAGGCTGAGTGCTTCCATCCTCATGTGAAGCTGAACCACTAGCCATGAACATAGGCCAGGGCCTCAGCCGTTCCTTGCCACTCCGTGTGGTAAATGGCATATTGGCAAGTTTACGCTTCTCCTCCGACAATTTTATTTTAGGTTTTGGAGTCCTTTTTTTACTGATATTTGGTGTTTTGGTTTTGACATGCTCTGTACTATGCCATTGGGCATCGGCCTTGGCAGACGACGTTGCTGGCATTTCATCGTCTCGGCCATGACTAGTGGCAGCAGCTTCAGCACGAGGTGGAAGTGGATCTTGATCTTTCCCTAATTTTGGAACCTCAACATTTTTGTTCTCCATATTTTAATAGGCACAACTAAAAGGCACCTCAGGTAAACAATGCAGATGGATGGATTGGATACTAGTATACAATTATGGACGGGCTGCCGAGTGCCGACACAGAGGTAGCCACAGCCGTGAACTACCGCACTGTACTGTGTCTGCTGCTAATATATAGACTGGTTGATAAAGAGATAGTATACTCGTAACTAGTATGTATGTATAAAGAAAGAAAAAAAAACCACGGTTAGGTCACTGGTATATACAATTATGGACGGGCTGCCGAGTGCCGACACAGAGGTAGCCACAGCCGTGAACTACCGCACTGTACTGTGTCTGCTGCTAATATATAGACTGGTTGATAAAGAGATAGTATACTCGTAACTAGTATGTATGTATAAAGAAAGAAAAAAAAACCACGGTTAGGTCACTGGTATATACAATTATGGACGGGCTGCCGAGTGCCGACACAGAGGTAGCCACAGCCGTGAACTACCGCACTGTACTGTGTCTGCTGCTAATATATAGACTGGTTGATAAAGAGATAGTATACTCGTAACTAGTATGTATGTATAAAGAAAGAAAAAAAAACCACGGTTAGGTGGTATATACAATTATGGACGGGCTGCCGAGTGCCGACACAGAGGTAGCCACAGCCGTGAACTACCGCACTGTACTGTGTCTGCTGCTAATATATAGACTGGTTGATAAAGAGATAGTATACTCGTAACTAGTATGTATGTATAAAGAAAGAAAAAAAAACCACGGTTAGGTCACTGGTATATACAATTATGGACGGGCTGCCGAGTGCCGACACAGAGGTAGCCACAGCCGTGAACTACCGCACTGTACTGTGTCTGCTGCTAATATATAGACTGGTTGATAAAGAGATAGTATACTCGTAACTAGTATGTATGTATAAAGAAAGAAAAAAAAACCACGGTTAGGTCACTGGTATATACAATTATGGACGGGCTGCCGAGTGCCGACACAGAGGTAGCCACAGCCGTGAACTACCGCACTGTACACTGGTTGATAAAGAGATAGTAGTATACTCGTAACAACTAGTATGACGACGGTATAAAGAATGAAAAAAAAACCACGGTTAGGTGGTATATAATACAATTATGGTTGGACGGACTGCCTGCCGAGTGCCGACACAGAGGTAGCCACAGCCGTGAACTACCGCACTGTACACTGGTTGATAAAGAGATAGTAGTATACTCGTAACAACTAGTATGACGACGGTATAAAGAATGAAAAAAAAACCACGGTTAGGTGGTATATAATACAATTATGGTTGGACGGACTGCCTGCCGAGTGCCGACACAGAGGTAGCCACAGCCGTGAACTACCGCACTGTACACTGGTTGATAAAGAGATAGTAGTATACTCGTAACAACTAGTATGACGACGGTATAAAGAACGAAAAAAAAACCACGGTTAGGTGGTATATATTATAATACAATTATGGATGGACGGACTGCCTGCCGAGTTCCGACACAGAGGTAGCCACAGCCGTGAACTACCGCACTGTACACTGGTTGATAAAGAGATAGTAGTATACTCGTAACAACTAGTATGACGACGGTATAAAGAACGAAAAAAAAACCACGGTTAGGTGGTATATATTATAATACAATTATGGATGGACGGACTGCCTGCCGAGTTCCGACACAGAGGTAGCCACAGCCGTGAACTACCGCACTGTACACTGGTTGATAAAGAGATAGTAGTATACTCGTAACAACTAGTATGACTATGACGACGGTATAAAGAAAGAAAAAAAAAACCACAGTTAGGTGGTATATAATACAATTATGGATGGACGGACTGCCTGCCGAGTGCCGACACAGAGGTAGCCACAGCCGTGAACTACCGCACTGTACTGTGTCTGCTGCTAATATAGACTGGTTGATAAAGAGATAGTATACAATACTACTAATATACTGGTGGTCAGGCACTGGTCACCACTAGTCACACTGGCAGTGGCACTCCTGCAGCAAAAGTGTGCACTGTTTAATTTTAATATAATATTATTTATCATGTACTCCTGGCTCCTGCTATAACAACCTGCAGTGCTCCCCAGTCTCCCCCACAATTATAAGCTTTATATACAATACATTGATGTGCAGCACACTGGGCTGAGCAGTGCACACAGACTGAGTCACTGTGTGACTGTGTATCGTTTTTTTCAGGCAGAGAACGGATATATTAAATAAAACAAACAACTGCACTGTCTCTGGTGGTCACTGGTCACTGTGGTCGTCAGTCACTAAACTCTGTCTGCACTCTGCACTCTCTTCTAATCTACAGTATCACAGCAATCTCTCTCTCTCTCTCTCTTCTAAATCTAATCTAAATGGAGAGGACGCCAGCCACGTCCTCTCCCTATCAATCTCAATGCACGTGTGAAAATGGCGGCGACGCGCGGCTCCTTATATAGAATCCGAGTCTCGCGAGAATCCGACAGCGTCATGATGACGTTCGGGCGCGCTCGGGTTAACCGAGCAAGGCGGGAAGATCCGAGTCGCTCGGACCCGTGAAAAAAAAAGTGAAGTTCGTGCGGGTTCGGATTCAAAGAAACCGAACCCGCTCATCTCTAGAAGAGAGGCGAGGCAGAGACAGAGTAGAAACAGCAACAAACTTAGGAGGACCACCATGAGAGGATAATGTTATAGAGTTAAACGTGGTAGGACAGGGACATTCTGATGGAGGCCAAGTACACTGAGTGTGAACACATGCTGACGGGAAAATAAAAATGCATATAAGATATAAGCCTGTGAAATAAATATTTTTTGCTTATGCTCAGATGATGATGGTGATGACGAGGACACTCCACTAACCATGATTGGTGCTGTCTCCATAGCTTGGGTATAGATGATGCATTTGAGCATACAGTAGGTTTAAGTTGGTACTCAGGGGTCAAAATGAGCCGGAACGGGGTGGAACTGCGTTCTGTCAGTTCCACTTGGAGACGGAACGCAGTTCCGCCTCCTCCAGCTCACCGAACCTGATGTGTGGCCGGCGCTGCAGGGAGATGCCGGGCGCCCGCTGAGATTGCGTTACCAGCGGGCGCCTGGTGGCAGCCGGAGGCTGGAGCTCGGTACTGAGCTCTGGCTTCCGGCGCTGTCACTGTGCGCTATGGGAGAGACGTCATGACGTCTCTCCCATAGTGCCGAGGAACGGGTGCCCAGAGGACTGCAGTGGCCGGACACGGAGCGGGGCTTGGTGAGTGTGGTGTATTTTTTTTTCATGTTGTATAGTGGCATCTACTGGGGGCAAACTACTGGGGCCATTACTACAGAGGGGCAACTACTGGGGGCAAACTACTGGGGGGCATTACTACAGAGGGGCACCTACTGGGGCAAACTACTGGGGGGCATTATTACAGAGGGGCACCTACTGGGGGCAAACTACTGGGGGGCATTACTGCAGAGGGGCACTTACTGGGAGCAAACTACTGGGAGGCATCTACTGGGAGACATTACTACTGGGGGGCATCTACTGGGGGCAAACTACTGGGGGACATTACTACAATTACTACGGGGGTGCATCTACTGGGGGGCAAACTACTGGAAGACATTACTACTGGGGGCAATCTACTGTGGGGCATCTACTGGGGGCAAGCTACTGGGGGGCATTATTACTGGGGGCAAGATACAAGGGGGCAAGCTACAAGGGGCAAACTACAAGGGGGCAAGCTACTGGGGGCAAACTACAGGAGGGCATTACTACTGGGGGCATAACTACAGGGGCATTACTCCTGGCGGCGTAACTACAGGGGCAATACTACTTGGGGACACTACTACTTGGAGGCATTACTACTGGGGGCTAAACTACAAGGGGGCATAACTACAGTGGCTAAACTACTGGGGGCATAACTACAGGGGCTAAACTACTGGGGGCATAACTACAGGGGCTAAACTACTGGGGGCATAACTACAGGGGCTAAACTACTGGGGTCATAACTACAGGGGCTAAACTACTGGGGTCATAACTACAGGGGCTAAACTACAGGGGCTAAACTACTGGGGGCATAACTACAGGGGCTAAACTACTGGGGGCATAACTACAGGGGCTAAACTACTGGGGGCATAACTACAGGGGCTAAACTACTGGGGGCATAACTACAGGGGCTAAACTACTGGGGTCATAACTACAGGGGCTAAACTACAAGGGGCAAACTACTGGGGGCATTACCACTGGGAGACTAAACTAAAGGGGGGGGTAAACTACTGGGGTCATAACTGCAGGGGCATTACCACTGGGGGCCTAGCTACTGGGGATAAATGACAGGGGGCATTACTACAGGCAACATTACTACTGGGGGCAATACTACACAGGGACATTACTAATGGGGGCACTACTAATGAGGGCATTGTAAAGGGGGCACTTAATAAGGGGCATCACTCCTGGGGACATAAGGGGCACTACTACTGTGGGCATTGTATAAGGGGCGCTACTGCTGTGTGCATTATGTGTATTATGGGGTGCTACTGCTGTGTGCATTATGTGTATTATGGGGTGCTACTGCTATGGGCATTATGTGTATTATGGGGTGCTACTACTGTGGGCATTATGTGTATTATGGGGTGCTACTACACTACTGTGGGCATTATTACTATTGTGTGACCACGCCCCTTTTTACGGCGTGCACATTACCTTTATTACATGGGCGCCGTGGGGAGGGGGGTGAGCTCCCGCACCTCTCTAGGACCAAGCACTGTTGGTACTGCTGTATTGCAGAGGATTTAGCAGTTTAATTATGCCTAATAACAAAAGCATTTGTTCCACGAAAAAGAAAAGTTTGGATCGGAACGCATCTTTCTTGCAGTATGAATCCTGCATATGGCTGCTGTTCTTGCTAGAACTTTCTTCATGTGTAACTTACACCCATTTACAGCGTAAGGAAGGAATTGTGACCCATATTCCACACCCAGTAAATCCAATGCTTATACTCCCACCAGCAGGCTAAGGGGCAAATCCACCAGCCGTTTCACAATTGATCTATCTTGGACACTCGTGCGAGGAGGTAATGTGACGTTTCTTCAGACGGCAACCCACAATTATACGTTTTGTTTTTAATTATATCTCACTAGCTGTTCTACCCGTTCTTCACACGAGAGTTTCTGATTTTCACGGTTGCAAATAT
Source organism: Pseudophryne corroboree (assembly GCF_028390025.1). Classification (NCBI taxonomy): domain Eukaryota; kingdom Metazoa; phylum Chordata; class Amphibia; order Anura; family Myobatrachidae; genus Pseudophryne; species Pseudophryne corroboree. The sequence continues at coordinate 52,133,645 of NC_086444.1, read as the reverse complement.
AAATGAGTGTTAAAAATGCGGTAAATCTATAGACCTGTAAATCTGAGACATCTTAATGGAAGTAAATATTAATCCATAGTTCTTGGCGTTCCACGAGGAGCATGCGTAGCAGATACGGTAAAAAGTGAGAGGACCATTTTTGTAGTTTAATAACTTCTACACACTGGAGGTGCAATCCAAATTTTGAACTGATTGTCCGTTTGGGCGTTATCGTTCACGCAACGCAAGCCCCGCATCGGTAATGACGGCTTTATGTCAACCCCCTTTTCATCCCCTTATGGGTTTATAAAAATTCAAATTATGTTGTTTTCCTATTTCCCACCTGCAGAATACCTATGTTACATTTCATCTTCCTAACATATCGGGAAGTAAGAGAATTAGAATCAGTCAGTCAGTGAGTGAGGGCTTCCGCATATATATATATATATATATATATATATATATATATATATATATATAGTGAAGATGTAGAAGCCGCACTCGCAAATCCTTTTCATACATCAGCTGAGGTGCCAAATCCAGAGCAAAGTCCAATCCAGATAAAGTCCCAAATATATCTTCAAGAAATAAGGATGCACTCACCAGACTACTTCAAAAGTACAAAACGAGCCTTTAATGTCACCAGCACATACTCACAAGGTCATGGTCAACGTTTCGGCTCACCACAGAGCCTTTTTCAAGACCAGATTACCAAATGCCATCTCCCTTGCACTGATCTAAATGCATGGCCCATGTATACCATCACTGTGGTCACACCCCCTCAATCACTAATTAACTCCAAAAATTGTCAGCCTATTAGATTAAAGATACAAACAGCACAGCACATTAGGAGCAAGCCAACACAGATCTCCGCATGTGTCCAAAAACCCAAAGGCTGCTCAAAATAGCAACTTATTACATGTTAAAACACCTAAAGTCCGCCGGTGGAACGCACGCCGGAATCCTGGAACGCATCCAACTTCCGGTTCAGTTCACGTCACTTCCTATATCTAGTCGTATGGACCCGGTGGGACGCACGCACGGGCTCTGAAGTGCATCACGCTTTCTGCCCAGACCGCGTCACTTCCTCTGTGTGGTACACTACCTAGTCAGCGTTGCTAGGTAACAGTCCGGCTGGCAATAGACATTAACGATGTCCATCTATATATCGAATTGATTCGTTTAGTGCTATCCCTTAACCATTTTCAATATCAGGGCAGATATTTCATGCAGCATACCGGGACAGCAATGGGGTCAAATTTGGCCCCGGGGTTCGCTAATTTATATATGGCAAAGTATGAGAATTAATTTATTGTTCCAGTCTACGCTGATCAGCTGGTATATTACAAAAGATTTATAGATGATCTTTTCATGATTTGGAAGGGTACAACAACTTCTTTCTATGCTATGGTTGATGCACTCAATGGTTTGAACACCCCCATTAGATTCACTGCTAGCATTAGTAATAGTACGATTAATTTTTTGGATGTCACTGTTTTTATCAAGCCCCCCCATCTGGAGTTTACTTTGTACCGTAAACCAACTGATAGGAATATGCTGTTGTGGACTATGAGCCATCATCCAGATAAACTAAAATCCAATTTACCTGTTTCACAATTTCTTCGGGTTCTGAGGAACAATTCTGACGCTGAAAGAACGAGTGTCAGTTACAGGAGTGTGCTGAGAGATTCCTGAGCCGTGGATATAGAAAAAGTGATGTCTTGAGGTGCCTTGCTAAAGCACGTAAAATCCATTAGAATTCATCTAAACTAGCCAGAGAGTCTAGTCGTCTGATTTTCAAAACCAGCTGCAATACCAGACTAAGGTCAGTGCAAAAGTCGGTGAAGAAAAATTGGCCGATTGTCTGTTCTGATCCAAGATTCAAATCTCTTGGACCAATGCCTCCCTTGTTTAGTATATGACGGGGTCAGAACCTGAAAGACATACTACTAAGACCGACGATGAAGCCTGGCCCATTGGACAATACTCGATGGCTCAATAAACGCCCTGGTTGTTTTAAGTGCCTTCAATGCACTACGTGCAGATCCATGGTTACGGGACAATTCTTCAATCACCCACTGTATGGGACAAAGATAAAATTAAGACATCATCTGGTATGCACTATGGACCATGTTGTCTATTATCTGGTTTGCCCATGCGGAAAAATGTACATTGGCAAGACAGTCCGGACGTTTAGGGAAAGAATGAATCAGCACCAGTCGTCTATCCATTTGGCATACTCTATAGGCAAGACTGATAAACCGGTTGCTGCACATTTCCTGCAATATAAACATCAACTTTCTGCCCTGCGTTCCATGATGATCAACTGGGTCCCCCCTTTGCCTAGGGGTGGCGACAGGGATAAGTTGCTACTAAAGAGAGAAGCATATTGGATTCATTTCCTGGGGACATTATCACATGTTTTTATGATGGTTGTTCAGATTGTCTCTCTGATTAGCCATATCATATATAATTTTCATGGTTTTCTGATAATCCCTGGTTCTGCCAGGGTTTACATATTTCTTCTTTTTATTTTTATTTTTGTTTTTTGACAGTGTTGGGGTGTTCGGACCATTGCAGTGTGTTGGCTGTCATATCCTCTGATCCATGTTTTTCTTTTTTTCCGTTCAGTATTCATTCATGTATTGATGTGATTTATTCACAACAATGTGCACTGTATATACACCTTTTGTGCACTAGATATGTGTTTTATATTTGGTGTTAGTTTAATCAGCATGATACTTCAATGCTTTTAACCATTACCCTGATAGGGCCATATACTGTACATTGCGCTTGTGGATCACTGGGTTGCTTTAAAATGATTTTAACTAGGGTTCAGTGATGTGAGCAGCACAGCACGTGGAGTAGCTAAGTTTTGGAATCATCCATTTTTTGCCTGCATCGAGGAATATTGTTTGCAGGGGGGTTGACTTTATGCATGTGGGGATGGCAGGTACCTTTGTAGCCACATTATATAATTAATAGGAAAGGTTTGGTATGTGCATATGGTTATAGGCGTATTAACCCAGTAATGTTTTCTACATATACATTTTAAGTACCAGCCCCTCGGTTTTGAATTATGAGCAATAGTGTAATGGGTATTCCAACATTTGTATATCTTTAGCATGTTGTCAATATATAGAGGGACATCGTTAATGTCTATTGCCAGCCGGACTGTTACCTAGCAACGCTGACTAGGTAGTGTACCACACAGAGGAAGTGACGCGGTCCGGGCAGGAAGCGCGATGCGCTTCACAGCCCGTGCGTGCGTCCCACCGGGTCCATACGACTAGATATAGGAAGTGACGCGAACTGGACCGGAAGTTGGATGCGTTCCAGGATTCCGGCGTGCGTTCCACCGGCGGACTTTAGGTGTTTTAACATGTAACAAGTTGCTATTTTGAGCTGCCTTTGGGTTTTTGGACACATGCGGAGATCTGTGTTGGCTTGCTCCTAATGTGCTGTGCTGTTTGTATCTTTAATCTAATATGCTGACAATTTTTGGAGTTAATTAGTGATTGAGGGTGTGTGACCATGACCACAGTGATGGTATATATGGTTCATGCATTTAGATCAGTGCAAGGAAGATGGCATGTGGTAATCTGGTCTTGAAAAAGGCTCTGTGGTGAGCCGAAACGTTGACCATGACCTTGTGAGTATGTGCTGGAGACATTAAAGGCTCGTTTTGTACTTTTGAAGAAGTCTGGTGAGTACATCTTTATTTCTTGAAGATATATATATATATATATATTATTATTTGTTTTTTTCCTTCTTTAAAACACCCATCATCATTATTAGTCAGCAGATCTTAAACTGTTCCAGACTCACACAAGTCTGCGTTCAGCCCCATTGCCTTTAGCTTCCATCTCTGTCCAACCAGCACATATCCATCTGCCCAATAGTTCTGCAGGTGTGCGATGCTAGTTTAGAGACAGTGCATCAGTTCGGGAAGCATTGAGTTCCTCGGTATCCCAGAGCAACAGGAGCGGTATGAATAATGCAGTCTTTCCTCAGGCTGTGCTACATTTACTCGGCTGGTCTATCTTGTAATCCTAGCAGTATTCAGAGAAGTGCAAGTGAATTAGACAACTGCTGCTGCTCACAGTTTCTCCGGTAAAAGGGTCAATAAACGACCTGTGGATATATCACTTACTATGCGACTTCGCCTCATCCGCAAAACTTACTGCAAGGCAAGAGCTACTTATTGTTTACAAAAACAATTTAACATTCACTATCCTAACAATGAATACAGCAACTTGCGATTTTCTGTTATAATAATACTGCATTAATGCATACTGCAATCAATGCAAAGTAAATTGCAAATTTTATTTCAGTGCCCCTAAATTGTTGGGGCTACCCATATATGGTGCACGGCACCCTTGACTTCTCTGTAAGTAGGTAATTGCATATCAATCCCTACTTGCTGATCAACTAGAAATCTTGTTTAATCTAAACTCCACCATTATTTTAGCATATTTCCCAGAGCTTAATAAGAGTTTGCAAAAGTTACTCCCAGGGATGCAGACATTTTTCTTTGTTTTATTTCCAGATGTGGACTGTCCGTAGGTCTTATTATCAGGGATTTTCTCAGGCGGCCAATGGATAAAGAGATTTGATGATCAATGGAGAGAGTGGAATAAAGCAGTGCATGCCATGTCTGGGTAGATCTGCTGCTGGTCTGCAGCAGCCCAAATACGTCACTCTTTGCTGCAACATCTTCCCATGTGAATCCTGTACAGGAGGAGGCTCTACCCACCAGTTGCCTAATGTACTGACTGACTCCTTTCTTATCGGACAGGAAGTCCTGGGATTCACTGCCAGTTATAGTTTCAGTCTGCTGATTTGCTGCCTGTCCTGACCCTTACTTTGGATACTGACCAGTTCTATACCACTGCCTGCTATGGCCTTTATTTATTTATTTTAAAAAATAAAAAGTTTTTGGGGGGAGACCTTCTTGCCTACAAATACCACGTGGGCAACTGAGTACTGATAAGCATATCTCACTGTGGGTGAGATATATCAAAGCTTGGCGAAAGATAAAGTACCAGACTATCAGCTACTCTGTCACTCTACAGGCTATGGAGTCTGTATGCTAAGCCTTGGAAAGTGATAAAGTGGAGAGAGATAAACTAACAACCAATCAGCTCCTAACTGTCATTTTTCAAACACAGCCTGTGTCATGCCAATTAGGAGCTGATTGGCTGGTACTTTATCTCTCCCCACTTTATCACTTTCCAAGGCTTAGTACATCTTCCCCCATAGATTGAAAAATGACAGGGGCTGATTGATTCTCTATCCACTTTATCTCTCTCCAAGCTCTCCGTATAGGAAAAGGGGCAGCTGTATGTGAAAACTACATTTAGATGGTTCTAGGACCCAATCCTTACTTTGCTGATGGCTGCTCTCACACTTTTATGTTCAAGAGCATTTAGTTCTTAGAAATCAGAAATGGCCTCAAACATGTAATTTACAGTATTCTGCTATTAAACAACTGTAGTTTATTGGAGGGGGGGGGGCACAAATTATCTTCCTGCAGGAGATGCCTTTCTCTGCCACTTTCCCCTCACATACATGATTGTGTACTAGTCATTTGTAATGTACAATTAGCGCTGGACTTCTTCTTCATCTGCAGTTGTAATTGCATAAAAGAATAGTAATATTCACATGTTGCCCCTTTGAATGTCTTGCTAATTAAATGCAAAATGATCCACTGCATAGGGAATGAATAGAGCCCTTTTTTACACCTTACAGCGGAGCTCTCTTTAACTATAGATTACCACTATCTGCCTCCCGTACTATAACACTATTATGACTAATGCATATTATGGAACATAACACAATAAGAGAACATTATGTTATAGAAATATTATTTTCCTTGCAATGAACATAGAGTGGAAATGAAAATGAAGTGGAAGTCTGCGATAATAAGCGACTGGATATAAATCATATCACAGTCTGAGAGCCCACCACGAGTTTTCTCTGTGCGGTGGTTAACTTCATACGTAGGAGGACTGAAATGATTGATGCCAGATGTATCGCGTGTCATGCATGGAGAGCAGAAGATGCTTACAGCACTGCATACAGGATACGGTCAGGGCCAAAACTAGGATTTGTCTCCCCCCCCAAAGCAGCCTGGGTCCACCGCCTTACCGTATCATTGCAGGAGCCTGTGTCTTCCCCCCCCCCCCATATTTCTCTGTAGCAGCAGCCTGGGTTTGTGTTAACCCTTTCACCACCACCCAGGGCCATTTTAACAGCAGTGTAGGCCCCTGGGCAGAACAATGCACTGGGGCCCCTGCCGATCCTCCAGCAGTAGGAGTGGGGGGTGCTATCAGTGGCAGCTCTGATGTCCTGTGGGTGGTCGCTCAGCATGTAGGACCTGGAGCAGAAATTTCTGCTACTTACTCCTTTACTGCACAGATGGTGGGAGATGGGGCAGGAGGGAGAACACTAAACTGTAGAAGGGGCATTTGGCTAAATCAGTGATGGGGAACCTTTGGCACTCCAGCTGTTGTTGCACTACACATCCCAGCATGCCCTGCTACAATTTTGCTATTTGGCCATGCTAAAACTGTAGCAGGGCATGCTGGGATGTGTAGTTCAACAACAGCTGGAGTGCCAAAGGCTCCCTATCACTGGGCTAAATGAAGGGGCCCCGGTACATGAGTTCCAGGGTGGTAGGGGGTGTTTAATACGCAGGGGAGGGGTGGATAGTGGAGTGGGTTTAATATTCATAATTTCCTGGTGGGAGGGCAGCTTTCTTGACTGCAGATATCTCCAGTTCCTGGTAATATATTTCTTAGATTTCAATGGGATAAAACACTAGAGAGTCCCACCTTTCAGGATGTACTGTGGACTTGGGGCTCAGAGTTCAGGAGCCAGAGCAATTCACCAACAAAAATATAAAACTGCATACCAGGCGTGTGGAGCTGGAGCAGGGTCCAGCTGCTGAAAGGCTGATTTCTCTGGTTCTGGGCATAGTAGAGACAAGCTGCCAGTAAGAGTCCCATCTTTTGGAGTATACCCTCAGAAGAACTCTAAGTCAGACAGAACCTGAGATATCTGGCTGGGAAGAGCAATTAACAGGCTCGGATAGGGACCACTGCTTTGAATTAGGATATTTTAAGATCCCCAAGGCTGATTTTCAAGAATCTGGTACCCCTGGAAAAAGGGGACCCTCAGCTATTAGCCTAGAGCTCTTAGACTCCTGGTGCCCATTGAGCCCATACGAAAAGACGGCCCTGCCACCACCACTTACCTGGATCTTCTCCTTGCTCCTCCTTAAGGCGGTGGCAGGCTCCTCACACATTGTTCTTAAGCGCACATGACATCATGACATCACACACAGCGCAGAGAGAGAAAAAGAAACAACTCTATTGTGCCGGGTGACCCCAGGCCCTCTATGTCTGTGTCCTGCCGATTAGTCCAGCAGTACAGGCACGGAAACCGGTCACAAGCCTACCACCACCATGACATGTGTCCGACTCATCAATTTTTGTCTCTGACCAACTCGGCGACCCCTCAAGTCCGGCACCCTCCCCCCCCATGTATGGCATGCACGCACACGTGCCCCCTCAGCCATTGCATCATGTGGGAGAACACACACCTCATTTCTATCAATCTCTGCATCAGGCCCTTGGCCATCCTCGCGACTCTCCCTGGCAGAGAGAAGCCTTAAAATAGCAGTGATCTCCCCAACTCCCTGAAGAGTCTAGCTAGCAATCTCCCCAAGCTTGGGCTGGGTGTGAGCAACACAAGGATGTCATAATTAGAGTCCGCTTACCATGGAGGAAACAATGGGTAGAAGAGTAAGGATGATGTGTGCTACAGGAAAATGGCCGCTGCTCTGCAGCACACGGATGGCGCCATGAGTAACTGTGTGCACAAGGATGTGTGATGAATTACAGTGGATGTGTGATGCACTGAACCTGTTGGAAGGGACAGAGATTGAGAGGTTATCATTTATATATGCCAAACATACTTATATAGTTTGACTCAGACGTGGGATAACCCCACCGCATACATACAAATGTTAGAGCCCTTCTTACTCATTGTCGTGGCTTCTTTGCTCAAAGGCGGGTTATCATGTGCCAAGCCGTGAACTGAACAGGATTCTCAGACCCCTGGATAAAGAGGGTTGTGTCTGTGTGTGTTATGTTGGAGCTTATAGTGCATCAGGAAAAATTTATATTTTAATTATTCAATATTAATATTAACCCACCCCCACTACCGAAGGATGTGGGAAAAGACCTACTGCTGACATCAAGGGAATGGTTCTCATAGGAGATAGGGGCCACAATTGTATTGTGTAGTTAACCCTCCTAAATATTACAGCTCCATGCTGACCTGGGGTCTTTTGGCGGGGGGGGGGGGGGGGGGGGGGGAGAGTGGGAACGTTGGGTACAAAGACCAAAGCCACATCCTCCTTTAGATTCTATAGAGGGCCCTTGACAGGGCACAATCATACCCCATATGTCTGGGGTTGGTACTGTGGCATGAGGATCTAACTTTCTGTGTTTTCCCGCCATAGTGCCACCAGCCTTGGCTGGCATAGGTTAGTGCTGGCCTGGTAGTGCCAGTTTTGGGAGACCCCATATTTCACATCATCCTTAATTTTGATGCTGACAGCCTAGGCTATGTGCACTACAGCTGGTGGCACTTTCAGGAGGAGCCGCACTCGTTTTGTTAATTATTGACTCATTAGCACACCCTTATTAATCGGGTTACACAAGCCTGCCCCTTCTCTCTTCCATTACCCCGCTCTAAGCTTAGAGATGTGCTGCAGGGAGATACTGTATGTCTCCGGTGTTTAATTTGAGACCTGTTCCTTTTTTTAGTGTGCATGCACAGTACTGAAAAGTACATTTTAAGTTCAACTCTATATTACTTCCAATCTCTTATCATCCTATATAATAAAAGGCTAACGCAGCTCCTCACTTCTATGGGGGGAATTCAAGTGCTTTGCGCACCGGCGGCCACTAGATGGCGCCTGACGGAACAAGTCAAGTATTGCTCCATTCGGATGCGTACAGCCGACGACGCATTTGGACGGGCTGGTGACTAGTATGCACATATATATATATATATATATATATATATATATATATATATGATACTAAGCAATATGCAGAAATGCAGCAAGCTTAATCACGACCAGTAGTGAGAGAGAAGCCAGGATTTATAGCAGTGTTTCTACATTAGCTTCTACAGATGCAATGTCACATCTCTGTAATGCCAGTTAAATATTAATAACTTCTGTGAAAACATTTTTATGATGTAATTTACTGAATTTGACAGATAACTTAGAAGTTGACAGATATGCAGAAAATGTGCAAGGGTGCGGACGCAAAGTGCTTTCTAGTTAATTATTCCCCATCACGGCTACTGATAGACCTCTGTGAAAATCATTAGTCTCTAATGCATGTGGTTTTAGTGAAATGTAACATTTCATGACCTTTTTTTTCTTTACTTTTTCTTGAATTTATAAACAAAATTCCAATGTTCATGTAATGAGCAATAATAAGTAACTTGCAGGCTGCTCGGGAATTCCAGAGAGTCTGCTCGTATTATTAAAGCGCCAATCATTTACAACGGCAAAACCAAACCTGGTTTTACATTGTAAATGATTGCTGCTTTAAGATACGGACAGACTGGCTGGAATTCCCAAACGCCTGATTGGGCAGGAGCTAGTGCCAATGCAGTGACACCTGTTATAGGTGCTTGAATAGCTGAGATGGGTTCAGTTCATCAGTACTGATGGGGTTGATGCTAGATTCAAGTGGTCTAAGGGACCTTTTCCGTCTGGGTGAGGAGCCACAACACAAGGGGGAGGAGCTAGGCCAGCGGGATAGTTCCTCTACTATCCACGCCACCAACTATTACCTTTAGTAATCAGGTGGCGAGCGAAGCGGAGCGAGCCACCGATCCCTAAGCGTGGCAAGCGAAGCGAGCCCGCAAGGGTACTTTTCGGGTACCCTGTTCGGCCGTAGCTCCTCCCCCTAGTGATGTGTCTCCTCCCCTAGTGACGTCAGAAGGTCCCTTCTCCCACTCCGATTTAGAACCAACCGAACTGATGGGGGCGATAATCCCAGCAGTACCAATGCGCACGTGGGCGGAGACCGCTAGAGCGGACAGATTGATTGGACCACTCTTTCTGTGAATTGGGTGATTCTCGGTGGTAACCGGATGTCGACCATGTAGAAGCAGGGAACTGTTCTGGCTAGTGTCAAGCAGGTGAAGGTAGGGCGCCTCTTTCAGGCGGAGCTTTTGCATCCAGCATGGAGTGCGTTCATGACCAGATACTATTAATGGAAGTAAGTAGAATGCAGCAGTCATACAGAAGAACGGCCACAGAAGACTCAGAAACAGGCTCTTAGTACAACCCCATGTGTGTCTGCCCCATCCCTCTAGGATGTAAGCTTTCACCAGCAGGGCCCTCTTACCCTCTTATGGCAGCTGTATTGGAATAGAACCAGCCAAATTTGATTGTGTTTTGTAACAGCTACAATAATCTGAGCTTTTCTTCTCACTACTGTTACCCCCATCAGCACTAACCTTCTGTTACACATGCTGCAGCCTTCACATGGTCTAGTGACACACACCTACATAGGAAAGCATACAGGTAAAAGGGAGATCAATTCAAATTATTTTATATAATCCAACTTCAAAAGTCATTACATCATGTAATGTAGACCAACAGCTTCCCAGATAAACCTATTTGTTTTATTTATTAGCAGTTATAAAACACGCCCACACAGGGCCGATTCTGAGTCGGACGCAGTCTGCGTCAGAGTCTTTTAATGGTTGCATATCTGTGACTTCAAGCAAAAACAGCTACAAAGCCCTTTCCTGGTGTACATCTGTGCACCCAAATTTGCAGGGGTCTGGGGCGCCCACTTTCAGCAGGGTTGGATTAAGCCTTGGGGTGTCTGGAGCACTTAACACAGGGGGGCCCGGATGGAAGGTGGGGGATGTATATTAAATTGTTCATACCTCCCAACATGTCCCATTCCAGGAGTGACAAAATTCTTTCTACCTGGACTCCCCTCTTAATATATGATTGGCGTCACCTGTGTTGAACTATTTAATTGATAAGAAAGGTGTTTCAACACAGGTGATTGCAATCATAAATTAAGAAGGTAGAGAGCATTCTAAGTTTGCCCTTACTGTTTCATAAAAGCCGAGTAAGTTGGTTTGACAGGATCTGTCCTTCACAAATCCATGTTGATTTCTTTTAATGACCTTATTGACTTCAAGGAACTTCTGAATACTATCTCTTAGAATACCTTCCAATACTTTCCCCACTATAGATGTAAGACTAACTGGTCTATAATTACCTGGTTCAGCTTTACTTCCCTTTTTGAATATAGGCACTACTTCCACTATACGCCAGTCTTTGGGAACCATACCTGATATTACTGAATCCTTAAAGATCAAAAATAGCGGTTTTGCAAGTTCAGAGTGAAGCTCCATTAGAACCCTTGGGTGAATTCCATGGGGACCCGGTGACTTATTAATCTTTAAATGTTTTAATCGGTCACAGACTACCTCCTCGCTTAAATAAGTACCTATCAGTGGGATATTCTCATAATTGAGATTATGTGTTAGTCCCTGAATTGGGTCCTCTCTAATAAATACTGTTGTAAAAAACTCATTTAGTGTGTCCGCTATGTCATTATCATTTTTGCTTAAGACTCCCTCTGTACTACTTACACACTGGGACAGGATTCAGGAGGACACTCTGTGTATCTGTGTGTGTGTTTTTATCTCTGGACCTAAATGGTTTAGTTGCATAATAGTTTACACAGGACTCAGACACCCAGGAAGGGAGGAGGAGAAGCTGGGAGCCCTGGGCCACTTACAGCTCTCTCCACCCTCCTATCTCTACTCTGGTCAGAAAGCTCAGTCTGTAGCTCATGAAACATGATATTACTGTGTCTCAGTAAACTGTCCTGCCCACATTCTGGCTGCCTGATTCTGCTGCTGCTGCTGCTGCATAAGAGGGAAAGCTAGCGATGTCAGTGTGCTCTGGCTGGGGGGGCCCCCTGACAAAGGGGGGCCTGGGGTATTTTATGCCCTGAATCCCCCCCCCTTAGTCTGGCTATGACTGTCAGTGCCTGTATACGTAGCGATACAGACTGTTGCGTCTGAACCTCCTATGTGAATGATGTTGCATCTCTGTACACAGTCACTATCAGCAACACGCATGCGACAATCCCATAACACTATACATGTGTCTGTGTCCTCTTAGCCACCTCCCTGTCACCGCCAGTAATGCCCAATCACAACTCTGACTCTGTAGATATGGAATTTTGATGCATGCGCAGTGGGATTTAGATACATGCAGAGAATAAATTAAATCGCTCCACAGTGTCTAACATCTACCACTCACTATCAGACCGGTATTCCACATAGAATAATTCACATCAGCCCCTGCCCCAGTGGAGTTTACAGTCTATATTCCCTGTCACATGGACACACACACACACTTTTTTGTCAACAACTAATTTACCTACTAGAGGGGGTAATTCTGAGTTGATCGCAGCAGGAATTTTGTTAGCAGTTGGGCAAAACCATGTGCACTGCAGGGCAGGCAGATGTAACATGTGCAGAGAGAGCTAGATTTGGGTGGGTTATTTTGTTTCTCTGCAGGGTAAATACTGGCTGCTTTATTTTTACACTGCAATTTAGATTGCAGATTGAACACACCACACCCAAATCTAACTTTCTCTGCACATGTTATATCTGCCCCCCCCCCCCCTGCAGTGCACATGGTTTTGCCCAACTGCTAACAAATTTGCTGCTGCGATCAACTCAGAATTACCCCCATAGTTTGCTGATATCCCTGCCATTTAGCAGTGAGATTTAAGGTGGCAATTTGTTTATAAAACCAGTTTGGTTTTTGCCTTTTAAAAAATTGCTGCTAAATCATCAAAATACTGACTCAATCCACAGACTATTATATTCAGCCCTAGATCTTGACAGAGACAAGGAAAAATACAAGTTAAACAGTCAGAGGAACAAGTAATACAAGTTGCAAGAACAGTCAGGTATGATACAAAATTGCGACAGGTGGCTAATAAAATTGCAGAGGTCACATACCATGGTCAGGTGATATCAGTGCAGGCGGCAGACAAGGCATAGTCAGAACAAGCAGAGGTCAAGGCAGGCAGCAGGCAAGGATAGTCTAAATGAGCAGGGTCAAACAAATAGGAGATTTCACACTGATTCAAAGCCAAGTGAGCTGACTCTATAACAGCCAATCAGTGAATGGTGCAGAGGGTCTTAAAAATCAGCAGTGATGAATCCTAGCAGTGGATCAGCCAGCTCTTTCAGCACTGACAGCTAATCAATATCATGACAGCCAGCATAAACTGTACAAACAGACTCTGAATCAGTGAAACAACTTAATCTGCCACCGTTTCTTTCCCAGTCTCTGTTTACAGTCCTGACACAAGTATCAGCGTAATGAGAGAGGTTGGGACGCTCACCTTTGGCCTACTATGCTTAGTGTGCTGTTTTAGAGAAACCAAATAGAACCCATATATTTTCACCAACTCCAAGTGGTGCTGGAATCTTTCCTAGCTTAAGCAATGGTTGCCAGTATGCCTTTTTGTGCTGTGGTCAGTACAGAAAATCTCACCAGACCAGAGGGCTATGGGCCTACAGTAATTCAGACCTGGGGGTAAATTTACTAAGGTGGGAGTTTTTTAGAACTGGTGATGTTGCCTATAGCAACCAATCAGATTCTATCTATTATCTTCTAGAAGCAGCTTGATAAATGTTACGTAGAATCTGATTGGTTGCTATGGGCAACATCACTAGTTCTAAAAAAACTCCCACCTTAGTAAATTTACCCCCTGATCGCAGAAGCAAAATTGTTCTCTACTGGGCAAAACCATGTGCACTGCAGGTGGGGCAGATATAACATGTGCAGAGAGAGTTAGATTTGGGTGGGTTATTTTGTTTCTGTGCAGGGTAAATACTGGCTGCTTTATTTTTGCACTGCAATTTAGATTTCAGTTTGAACACACCCCACCCAAATCTAACTGTCTCTGCACATGTTACATCTGCCCTACCTGCACTGTGTCATGCGGCGAGCGCTTACCGCTGCGGGTCCCGGGATTCGTCCCCTGCCGACGCGGCTGACTGCGGTGCTCTGTGGCCACATGGGGATGCGGTGTGGTCGGCGGCAGGGGTGACGGCTTCCTGGAGTCTAGAGGGAGGACCTAGTGGCCCGCAGCTTCCCTGTGTGTCTGCAGTGTAGGGGGCAGCCATGTTGGAGACCAGGTGCAGCACCAATGAGCATGATGGGTGAGTGTCAGCCAATCCTGTGTCCCTGCTGCCTATAAATAGGCTGGGATTTTTGCATTCTGTGCCAGTGTTTCGTTGTAGTTACTCTGTACCCTAGCTCTGTGCTCCCACAGATTGTTCTTTGTGTCTCTAGATAATTGGTCCCATCCTGCTCCCCGAGTTCTCAGCCGGCTCTCGCTGCACAACGCTCGCCAGCTCCCCGGAGCGCGGTCATGGTCAACCGCTCTCCTGCCAGTGCCTTCGAATTCTCCAGGATTCCCGTGGTGGTTCGCCAGCTTCAGCCGGTGTCTTTCGGTCACGTCTCTGCATCATCTAGTGGACGATCTTCACAGCCCTTCAGTTACATCTTCGCATCAGCTTGCAAACCAGTCTTCACAGTTCTTCATTCCCGTTTTCACATCATCCTGCAACCAGTCTTCACAGTTCTTCATTCACGTTTTCGCATCATCCAGCAAACAGTCTTCACAGTTCTTCTGCCACATCTTTGCATCATTCAATATCTCAACTTCACAGTTCTTCAGTCTCGTCTTTGTATCATATTCTTCACAGCTCTACAGTCTCAGCCTCGTATCACTCAGTGGACATTCTTTACAGTTTTTCTTTCATGTTGTCATCCCATCCAGAAACCAATTCTTCGCATTTCTTCTCACGCTTTCACATCACCCTGCGGACCTCGTCATAGTTCCTCAGTGACGCTCCTTCAACAATCCATCTCTCCCTGCAGGCACCCTCTTCTTTCTTCAGGAGTTTAGTTACTTTATTCTCTACAGTTTTCCAACCCAGAACTAGTTAGTCTCAGACTTCCTACAGTCACATTCTGATCTGTTGCCATTAAGAAAGTATATGAAAAGAAATTATCTTCGTCCTCCTTGTTTCCTGCACTCCAGAGCATCTGCACCTTCGGTTGGTCTAACGGACTCACTGAAGCAGCCTGCCTTGACACACTGCGCATGGTTTTGCCCATTAGAGAACAATTTTGCTGCTGTGATCAGGTCTGAACTAGGCCCTATGTCCGAATGTCATTAATATGAAAGGACACAAGAGGCCTATTGTGAGTGCTGCAGAAATCATGCAGCCTGTAGTCTCAGTGTTCTTCAATACCCACAATAAGTGTCATTATCAGTGCTTAAAGTCGTGTGGTACGGGGTGGTATGGAGTACCATTAAGAAATATGGTGGGAGTAGTCAGTACCACCAGCCCACCAATAGGGCATAATTTATAAGGGGCATTTTTGTGTGTGGGACATAAAATGGTGTCAGTGGCATAACTGTGTGTAGCATAATATGTAATAGGCATTACAGTGTGTTGTACAATATGTAAGGCATTACAGTGTGTGGCATAATATGTAAAAGGCATTATTGTGTGTGGTATAATATGTTAGGCATTACAGTGTGTGGCATAATGTGTAATGGGCATTATGGTGTGTGGCATAATGCGTAATAAGCATTATGGTGTGTGGCATAATGTGTAATGGGCATTACGGTGTGTGCATAATGTGTAATAAGCATTACGGTGTGTGGCATAATGTGTAATCAGCGTTACGGTGTGTGGAATAATGTGTAATAAGCATTATGGTGTGTGGCATAATGTGAAATTGGCATTACGGTGTGTGGGATAATGTGTAATAAGCATTATGGGGAGTATGATAATGTGTAATAAGCATTAGGGTGTGTGGCATAATGTGTAATGGGCATTACGGTGTGTGACATAATGTGTAATAAGCATTATGGTGTATGGGATAATGTGTAATAAGCATTACGGTGTGTGGCATAAAGTGTAATGGGTATTACAATGTGTGGCATAATGTGTAATAAGCATTACGTGTGTGGCATAATGTGTAATGGGCATTACGGTGTTATAATGTGTAATAAGCATTACGGTGTGTGGGATAATGTGTAATAAGCATTACATGTGTGGCATAATGTGTTATGGGCATTACGGTGTTATAATGTGTAATGGGCATTACAGTGTTTGGTATAAGGGCCTAATTCAGATCTGATCGCAGCAGCAAATTTGTTAGCTAATGGGCAAAACCATGTGCACTGCAGGGGGGGGGGGGGGCAGATATAACATGTGCAGAGAAAGTAAGATTTGGGTGGGGTGTGTGCACACTGAAATCTAAATTGCAGTGTAAAAATAAAGTAGCCAGTATTTACCCTGCACAGAAACAATATAACCCACCCAAATCTAACTCTCTCTGCACATGTTACAACTGACCCCCCTGCAGTGCACATGGTTTTGCCCATTAGCTAACAAATTCGCTGCTGCAATCAGATCTGAATTAGGCTGCAATCAGATCTGAATTAGGCCCAATGTGTAAGAGGCATTGCGATGTGTGGCATAATGTGGCCATGCCCCTATTGTCATGTAGCCACTCCCCTAGTTTTGTGTGACCATGTCCCCCTCATGACATGTGGCCATGCCCATTTTTACTATCAGTACCACTAAGAAATAATTTCTACTTGCACCACTGGATTATTAAGGGTATGTCATGAGCCATCTCTGGCCTCCACATGAGCAACTTACCACCTAATAAGTTTATGCAATGAGGACTGGTCTCCGCGCAATATGTGTGAGTTTGTAACTCTGTATGGATGCCAATGAAAACTATACAAGTGGATGGGCACATCTGCACATACTACTGCATCCTTAGGCATGGCCATCACTCAATGCCAGTCCATATCTTCACCATATTTGTGAAGACAGCACTGGAAAAATGGCGCCGTGGCAGCAAGGTAGGCAAATTAAATGGGTGCTTGGTGACTCTAGGGCCCGTGTGCTCTGTGTACTCTGCCGCTATTATAGATACAACAATGATAGAGAGACACCAGGACGAGCTCTACGTACCTGGGTATAATTCTAAATGGTTTGGTGGAAAAATCTCCGAATTGAAACACTACGGGGGAGGGGGGTGTAGAATACTGCAGAATCAATTTTCTTTAAAAGAGTGGGAGGAGAGCTCTGCACCCCAACATGGGTAAAGCATTAACTGTCCGCAGCTAAGAGATTCATTAGCAATTTCTGCTGGCTCTGCAAACTCTCTTCTGGCATGGCAAAATTCCAAAGAGTGCTCATTCAAGTGTGGAAAACGTACCAATTCTGCTAATGCAACCCTTCACACCCGGATCTGGTAGCTCCATACAAGAGGAGACGACTAAAGAGAAGGGGAGAAATCTGCATGGAGGGCGCCACTTGTAAGACAAATGATATTATCAGCAAGACCCAAAGATTGTCTATGGTGAGAGGACAGATAAAGAAAAGATAACACACTATTTGGCATATTGAAGGATGTTTTGACTTTTTCTTTTTTTTAAAGTCTTTGGGGCCTATTCATTATGTTCAATATTGGGGGCCTGCATCCCGAGGATTAAGTATTCACTTTGCAGCAAGCGCCATAGCAATTCAACATATCTCTCTGCTCTGGTACGGAAACATCTGATCTGAAAATCTGAAGATCCGCTGTCCTACAAATACTTTCACTGCTACTTTAGAAGTGGATCCTTCTTCACGACCAGGATTGCTTCCAATCTGTAAGCAGCAGTAGCGTGAGAGCAAATGCCATCTGGAGATGGCGAATGTTCCCACAGCCTAGCTCCATCAAAAGTTAGAATTTTTGGAGCTTGATGAACTAGAGTATGGGGACAGCGGGCTGGATCAGGAGTGACAGGTGAGCAGGCGATATCTATGACCTCCTGTGTTGCCTTTATAATAGAGTACACTTACTCTTAATTTATATAAAAGTAGGTGAAACTGCTACTACTTTGTATAAATTGACACTGAATATCGCTCTTCATAACATATAAAGATATCAGAGTTTAATTTCATTGTCATCAAATAGATTAATCTGACCAAGTTTAAAAAAAAACAGAGATGCAGGTTGGAAAAAGATAAAACATTCTTATCTTTATCCTATTATGAAGTGGTTACAAATTGTATCAGATTCACCTAAACAGGCTTTAAGGGGCAGATTTAACAACAAATAATATTCTTGTTATCACTTGTCACAAATGTTAAATGGTGCACCAGCCAATCAGCACCTAACTGTCATGTGTTTGAAAAATAACAGGAGCTGATTGGCTTTAGCATCTTTTGGCATAGCCACATCTGCAACATTATGCTGTTACTAGTAAAGGGGGTCATTTCGACCCGTTCGCACGCTGGTGTTCATCGCTGTGAATGGGTCGGAAATGCGCATGCACGGTGCCTGCAATGTGTACGCGCGTCGTTGCCCAGCGACAGCCATCGCCGGGCAATGACCAGAAGAAAGAAGAAAGTGATCACTAGCGTGATCGCAAGAAGATTGACAGCGGGGAGACGTTCCGGGGCGCATACTCACCGTTTTCCGGGCGTGGAGATCCGAATGCAGGCATGTCCAGGCATTTGGAGGGTGGTTGTCTGGCGTCAATTCCGGGACCTTCATGGCTGGATCCATCGCACTGGGTAAGTAACTGCAAGGCTAGTCTTGTTGTGCAGGAAACTTTTTTAGCATAGCAGGGCTGCACAAGCGATCGCAGCCCTGCTATGCTAAAATACACTCCCCCCATAGGCGGCGTCTAGTTGGTCGCATGAGCAGCAAAAAGTTTCTACGTGCGATCAACTCGGAATGACCCCCAAAAGCCCTTCAATCTGTACGTTTGAATGTGCAATTACTGTTGTGTCTAAAGATGCAACAATCCCGCTTGGTGTGTCTTTGGACGCAACAATTAGTGACACCATCAAAGCTTTCGCCAGCCCCTACTAGGTGCATATTCTCCACCAGAGTACTGCATCTAATGTGAGTGGTTAAGCGTCAGCCAGTTTACACATCCATCAAACAGTGCACCTCCATTTGTCTGAATAGCCACCACCCAGGAACACCCAACGCATTTCACACACTGGGCCTGATTCATGCAAAGAAAGGATTAGCGGCACGTCTTGTACTTTGCGCATAGATGCAGGTCGGCAGCAGTCTGTTAGGGATTGACAGTCTGGTGCCATTTAGGGGTGGTGAGGGGGAGTGATGGGCCAGAACCTTCATTTGAAGACAGAGATTTCCTGGCCTCTTTGTTGCATCTGCAGTGGCTGGCTTGCGCAACCCCATGACACAGACACATGAACATAATACAGAGGTTTAGATTTGCAGAAAATACATAAAGCATAAATATAATGCAAAAGTGCAGCCGCCATTTTGTGCCATCAATTTCAAGGATTATTCATCCTACTCGCGAGATCTCCAGGGTTAGGCAGCCATCTTGGGGGCACTACACAAGATTACGCTGGATAGATAATAATACTAGGCGAGATCCTTACATACTTATAGAGTGTAAGTTTGCGAGCAGGGCCTTCCTACCTCTATGACTGTTTGTTTATTGCCCAGTTTTGTTTTATCATTGTGTCCAACTGTAAAGCGCAATGGAATTTGCTGTGCTATATAAGAAACTGTTAATAACTAAATACTTGCATTGTTATGCATTGTTCATTCTACACAAGAGAGTACCAGGGGCCGGATGTAATGGCTTGCGAGACAGCATGAGCTCAGAGTCGCCGGTCGAACTTGTACGTTTTTTTAAAGCAGCAAATGTTTACTAGGCAAAATGTTTGCTGCTTTAAAAAAACGTACGAGTTTGGCCGGAGTCTCGGAGCTCCGGCCGTCTCACAAGCCATTACATCCAGCCCCTGATGAGGCAGTCATGTTGGGCGCGCTATAGTGGTTACAATGCGCGCTAAGCGATAATACATGATAATAAGACATACAAGGGTGAAATGAAAATTAACTATAGTAACAGGACACCCACTGCATAAATAGTTCCACAGGCTGTTCATCCTGCCCTTCAAATTACTGATTGAGGCAGCACGCTAGGGCACACTACATAGGTGCCAGCAGGCAGGATACACAATTCATAGAGGTATAACATGCAGTGCGGAATAACAGGAGAAGATAGTACGGTAGGTTGAAGTGAGTGGAAATACTGTGTAAGTGGGATTGGGAAGATGGGGGACAGGGGAAGGGATGGTGGAATAGTGAGTCCATGATATGTCAGTACAAAGAGTCATGGAAAGCGGACAGACAGATGTACACGATTATGGGGGACATGTACTAAGCAGTGATAAAAGTGGAGAAGTTGCCCATGGCAACCAATCAGCTGCCAACTTCTCCACTGGCTCACTTCTCCACTTTTATCACAGGTTAGTACATGTCCCCCCAAGAGGTCTATTCATGAAGCAGTGAAAAGAGTGGAGAAGTGAGCCAGTGGAGAAGTTGCCCATGGCAACCAATCAGCTGGCAACTTCTCCACTGGCTCAGTTCTCCACTTTTATCACAGGTTAGTACATGTCCCCCCAAGAGGTCTATTCATGAAGCAGTAAAAAGAGTGGAGAAGTGAGCCAGTGGAGAAGTTGCCCATGGCAACCAATCAGCTGGCAACTTCTCCACTGGCTCAATTCTCCACTTTTATCACAGGTTAGTACATGTCCCCCCAAGAGGTCTATTCATGAAGCAGTAAAAAGAGTGGAGAAGTGAGCCAGTGGAGAAGTTGCCCATGGCAACCAATCAGTGTTGAGGTAACATATATAAAGTGCATTCTATAAAATGATACGTAGCATTGGTTACCATGTGCAACTTCTCCACTGGCTCGCTTCTCCACCCTTTTCACTGCTTCTTGAATAGACCGCCAAATCTATTAATAGCTGTGGTGCAATACTGAAAAATGACTGCTGACAGAATTGAGTAATGGTAATAGTCAAAGTTATGCATCAATGGGCCTAATTCATGTTTGTATGCAATGGGTGAATATCACGCAATGGAGCGATTATCGGCAGCCTGTGCATGTGCTGCGATCGCAATACTTAGCACGAAGGTATTGCTGCGATCTTGCCTGCAATGAGGATTTAATGAAAAAGTGATTGACAGGCAGTGACCCGTTACCGGGGCATTTATGGAGAGGGATTGGAAAAACACAGGTGTGTCATAGACGTTTCCAAGGCGTGTATATTCTGTCCACTGCGAGCTCGTACGTGCAGGCCCGGCGACAGTCTCCCTCTGGCGGCTCAGTTATTTAGTTACAGTGGCTGCCGAGGAGCTCTTCCGTGCAGAGTCAGTCTTGCGGGACAGGCGCGCTGTCCTCCATAAGTGACTGGTCTATTTACTAAGCCTTGGATGGAGATAAAGTCGCTGGAGATAAAGTACCAGTCAATCAGCTCCTAACTGTCATTTTTCAAACACAGCCTGCGGCATAGCAATTAGGAGGCGATTGGCTGGTACTTTATCTCCAGCGACTTTATCTCCATCCAAGGCTTAGTAAATAGACATCTCAGTGTGCTCGTGTGCAGAGGCGGAACTACCGCCAGTGCAACCAGTGCGTTGCACTGGGGCCCGCCTCTGTCCAGGGGCCCAAAGCATGTAATGAGTCAAACTGACTCATTACATGCCGCTGTGTGCTGAGGGCAACCGCTGCCCGCAGCACACAGCCGCCCAGAGAGGAGAGGAGCGCACTGCAGTGGCACGGGGGAGAAGGAGGAGGAGGGAGGTGGAGGAGGGAGCCGCAGCAGCGCTTAGTTACTGGTTGAGGCGCTGCTGCTGCTGCCCCTCTGCTTCACTATAGGCTGTCTTCCAAGAACAGCCTATAGTGAAGCAGAGGGGCAGCAGCAGCAGTGCCTCAACCAATAACACAGCGCTGCTGTGGCTCCCTCCTCCACCTCCCTCCTCCTCCTTCTCTCCTGCCCGGGAATCGTCAGAAGCTGCACCGAGGAGCCTGAGCCAGCGGAGAGGGTAAGTATAATTCTTTCTTTCTTTCTTTCTTTCTTTCTTTCTTTCTTTCTTTCTTGGGACTGTCTGCCGCAATGTGTAAAAAGGGGGAATCTGCCTGCCGCAATGTGTAAAAAGGGGTAATCTGCCTGCCGCAATGTGTAAAAAGGGGGAATCTGCCTGCCGCAATGTGTAAAAAGGGGGAATCTGCCTGCCGCAATGTGTAAAAAGGGGGAATCTGCCTGCCGCAATGTGTAAAAAGGGGGAATCTGCCTGCCGCAATGTGTAAAAAGGGGGAATCTGCCTGCCGCAATGTGTAAAAAGGGGGAATCTGCCTGCCGCAATGTGTAAAAAGGGGGAATCTGCCTGCCGCAATGTGTAAAAAGGGGGAATCTGCCTGCCGTAATGTGTAAAAAGGGGGAATCTGCCTGCCGCAATGTGTAAAAAGGGGGAATCTGCCTGCCGCAATGTGTAAAAAGGGGGAATCTGCCTGCCGCAATGTGTAAAAATGGAGAATCTGCCTGATGTAATGTGTAAAAAGGAGGAATCTTTGCCGTAATGTGTAAAAAGGGGGAATCTGCCTGACGTGATGTGTAAAAAGGGGGAATCTGCCTGCAGTAATGTGTAAAAAGGGGACGCTGTCTGCCGTAATGTGTAAAAAGGGGAATCTGTCCGCCGTAAGGTGTAAAAGGGTCTCTACCTGGTGTAGTGGTGCTACTGTGCGGCGTAATTTGAATAATGGAGACTACTGTGCACCGTTTTATGAGTTGGTATTATTTTGTGGCCACACCCCTTCCCCACGAAGCCACGCCACTATGCATTTTTGCACGTGCCTATGGCGCGCACTGCCCCTGTTTTGCATGCAGGGGTGGGGCTCCGATGCCGTTTCTTGCACACAGTGCTAAAATGTCTAGTTACGGCACTGTTGCTAGGTATCCATTTCTCTGGCCCTGAGCAGGTCCCCCTCACCAGATCCTCTCCAGGGGTGAGGGGGTGGACTTGGATGGGATGGGGGGGGGAGCATTTTGTCGCACCTGGGCCCACCGCTCGCTAGTTCCGCCACTGCTCGTGTGTGTATTATGTGTGTGCACGTGGGGGGGTACAATCTTGGTGGTGGGAGCCCCCACAACCTCTGTTGCCCAGGGCCCCCACCAGCCTTAATCTGGCCTTGCTCCCCACCCGCATGCTCCGCCTCCTCGCAGCACCCTCAGCTTGAGAAATCCTGATTTATTTCTAATAAATATTTAAAATTCCAGAGTTAAAATATTCTGTGGACGCAAGGCGCATCTTATTACCATATATGATAAAAGTGCGCTGTACATTGCAAACACTACATCCCTTAAGAGAAAACAAATACTCGCACACATTGTAGATTGAGGTCCAATGCTCAGAGATGTATATATTTGATATTAAAAGGTTATGCATACAATATAACACATGTACAGTATATATATATATATATATATATAGTTACAGAGTTACAATTACACAGGAAGCAGTTGTAGTAACATAAAGATCAACTACAGCCAGCATACTTCACCCAGTTTGCTCAATGCAGTCTTCTCCATCTTTGAATCTGCCCCAACAGCAACAAAAAACACAGCAAACAGCACTTCTTGGGTGAAGGGAAATACCTATATATTGTGTATTGTGGGAAGTACATGTCTGGGACTGAGTCTTCTGTTATTGGTCAAGGGGAGGGAGATCTCTCATTCATGATGTGTTATTGGTCAGTTCAGGAAGTCTTTTGTTCTCATTTGAATTGTGGCTTCATATTCATACATTCAATCATAACTAATTGTTGCAATGAGCTACAATTTACCCATAGCTATCAAATTAATACACACATTCTCCTGATCATTTTGACACTAAGCATGATATAATTAACTTGTTCCATCCAAATGGTTTTACACTCTATTATATAAATACCATATAATACAAGTCTGTTGCTGGACATGTTTTATCTATGTGTAATTTATGTGTTGTATGAAATAAATGTCTGTGTGCGTCTTTATGGCGTTTCTCAGTGATTGCGCTTTTTACCGTATATACACCCACCACGCTGCAACAGGCACGCCGTGCGACTCTATGCATGATGTACAGTAAAGAAGCATGGTGCATCCATGCACGTCAATTGCGTCCTTACGCTGCCACCGAGAAGCGCGAGTTTGTGTGTAGTTTGTATTGTCTTCTTTCTCCAACTTCGACAGGCTCCTGCCGTGGTATCTCCTGCTGCTCCTGGTGCTAAATTATTATTTTTTTACCAGTTATTTATATAGCGCACACATATTCCGCAGCGCTTTACAGAGAATATTTTGGCCATTCAAATCAGTCCCTGCCCCAGTGGAGCTTACATTCTATATTCCCTACCACATGTACATGCACACACGTTCATACTAGGGTTAATTTATTTTTTGTTTAGATCCAATTGACCTACAAGTATATATTTTTGGATTGTGGGAGGAAACCGGAGTACCCGGAGGAAACCCATGCAAGTATGGGGAGAATATACAAACTCTGCATAGGTAGAGCCATGGTGGGAATCGAACCCATGACCTCAGTGCTGTGAGGCAGTAATGCTAGCCATTACACCATCTGTACTGTCCCCCAAAAGGTGACTGTGGGGTCTTATACAATGCAGCAGGCAGGGAGACATGGATCCCCAGCAACCTTGTCAGCATGTCACATAGATTGGTTGCTGGGCGCTCCCGCTTGTCTGCTGCACGCTGGTCTTCCCCGCTATGGCGTATTCACCTGCTGAGATGCCAGGCTACAGGATTGTGAAGTGTGATGGCTCCCCTGATGAGCCGCCATATGTCTAAGGGGCTCTATCTGGTGCAGTGTGTCTAAGGGGCTCTATCTGGCTCAGGATGTCTAAGGGTCTCTATCTGGTGTATTGTGTCTAGGGGGCTCTACCTGGCTTAGAATGTCTAAGGGGCTCCACCTGTCGCAGTATGTCTAAGGGCTCTAACTGGCTCAGGGTGTCTAAGGAGCTCTATCTGGCTCAGGGTGTCTAAGGGGCTCTATCTGGTGCAGTGAGTTTAAGGGGCTTTACATGGCTCAGGGTGTCTAAGGAGCTCTACCTGGCTCAGGGTGTCTAAGGGGCTCTATTTGGCACAGTGTATCTAAGGGGCTCTGCCTGGAGCAGGATGTCTAAGGGGCTCTACCTGGCACAGTGTGTCTAAGGGGCTCTGGGGGTCATTCCGAGTTGATCGTAGCTGTGCTAAATTTAGCACAGCTATGATCGTAAACTCAGACATGCGGGGGGACGCCCAGCACAGGGCTAGTCTGCCCCACATGTCAGTGCCGGCCTTCCCCCGCACAAATACAAAAGCATCGCACAGAGGGAATGCCTTTTTATCTGTGGAGTAACTCCCAGCCAGCGCAGCTCCTTCGGCTGGCCGGGAGTTGTGTGTCGCTGCCGCTAGCTGCAGCGACTGCGTGACACGTCACGCAGCCGCCGCGCCACGCTCTCCCCATCGGTCCGGCCATGCCTGCATTGGCCGGACCGCGCCTACTAAACGGCGGCTTAACCCCGCCGTTCAGCCCCCTCCCGCCCAGCGACCGCCTCTGTCTCCTAGGCGATCGCTGGGCACCGACGACTTCCATGTGCCGGAGCACTGCGGCGCCAGCGCATGCGCAGTTCCGACCCGATCGCTACACTGCGACAAACTGCAGCGCGCAATCGGGTCGGAATGATCCCCTCTATCTGGTGCAGGGTGTCTAAGGGGCTCCACCTGGTGCAGTGTGTCTAAGGGGCTCCACCTGGTGCAGTGTGTCTAAGGGGCTCTACCTGGTGCAGTGTGTCTAAGGGGCTCTACCTGGCGCAGTGTGTCTAAGGGGCTCTACCTGGCGCAGTGTGTCTAAGGGGCTCTACCTGGTGCAGTGTGTCTAAGGGGCTCTACCTGGCGCAGTGTGTCTAAGGGACTCTACCTAGCACATTGTGTCTAAGGGGCTCTATCTGGTGCAGTGTGTCTAAGGGGCTCTACCTGGTGCAGTGTGTCTAAGGAGCTCTACCTGGTGCAGTGTGTCTAAGGAGCTCTACCTGGCGCAGCGTGCTAAGGGGCTCTACCTATCACAGTGTGTCTAAGGGGCTCTACCTTGCGCAGTGTGTCTAAGGGGCTCTATCTGGTGCAGTGTGTCTAAGGGGCTCTACATGGCTCAGGGTGTCTAAGGGGCTCTATCTGGCGCAGTGTGTCTAAGGGGCTCTTCCTGGAGCAGGGTGTCTAAGGGGCTCTACCTGGCACAGTGTGTCTAAGGGGCTCTATCTGTTGCTGTGTGTCTAAGGGGCTCTACCAGGTGCAGTGTGTCTAAGGGGCTCTACCTGGCGCAGTGTGTCTAAGGGGCTCTACCTGGCATATTGTGTCTAAGGGGCTCTATCGGGTGCAGTGTGTCTAAGGGGCTCTACCTGGAGCAGTGTGTCTAAGGGGCTCTACCTGGTGCAGTGTGCTAAGGGGCTCTACCTTGCGTAGTGTGTCTAAGGGGCTCTACATGGTGCAGTGTGTCTAATGGGCTCTACATGGCTCAGGGTGTCTAAGGGGCTCTACCTGGCTCAGGGTGTCTAAGGGGCTCTGTCTGGTGCAGTGTGTCTAAGGGGCTTTGCCTGGAGCAGGGTGTCTAAGGGGCTCTACCTGGCACAGTGTGTCTAAGGGGCTCTATCTGGTGCAGTGTGTCTAAGGGGCTCTATCTGGTGCAGTGTGTCTAAGGGGCTCTACCGGTGCAGTGTCTAAGGGGCTCTACCTGGCGCATTGTGTCTAAGGGACTATACCTGGCGCACTGTGTCTAAGGGGCTCTATCTGGTGCAGTGTGTCTAAGGGGCTCTACCTTGCGCAGTGTGTCTAAGAGGCTCTACCTGGCGCATTGTGTCTAAGGGGCTCTATCTGGTGCAGTGTGTCTAAGGGGCTCTATCTGGTGCAGTGTGTCTAAGGGGCTCTACCTGGTGCAGTGTGTCTAAGGGGCTCTACCAGCACAGTGTGTCTAAGGGGCTCTACCTTGCGCGGTGTGTCTAAGGGGCTCTACCTTTTGCAGTGTGTCTAAGGGGCTCTACCTGGTGTTGTGTGTCTAAGGGGCTCTACCTGGCACAGTGTTCTAAGGGGCTCTATCTAGCGCAGTGTGTCTAAGGGGCTCTACCTTGCGCAGTGTGTCTAAGGGGCTCTACCTGGTGCAGTGTGTTTAAGGGACTCTACCTGACACAGTGTGTCTAAGGGGCTCTATCTGGTGCAATGTGTCTAAGGGGCTCTACCTGGCTCAGGCTATCTAAGGGGCTCTGCCTGGAGCAGGGTGTCTAAGGGGCTCTACCTGACGCAGTGTGTCTGAGGGGCTCTACCGGGCTCAGGGTGTTTAAGGGGCTCTATCTGGTGTAGTGTGTCTAAGGGGCTCTACCGGCACAGTGTGTCTAAGGGGCTCTACCTTGCGCAGTGTGTCTAAGGGGCTCTACCTTTTGCAGTGTGTCTAAGGGGCTCTACCTGGTGTTGTGTGTCTAAGGGGCTCTACCTGGTACAGTGTTCTAAGGGGCTCTATCTAGCGCAGTGTGTCTAAGGGGCTCTACCCTGCGCAGTGTGTCTAAGTGGATCTACCTGGTGCAGTGTGTCTAAGGGACTCTACCTGACACAGTGTGTCTAAGGGGCTCTATCTGGTGCAATGTGTCTAAGGGGCTCTACCTGGCTCAGGGTGTCTAAGGGGCTCTGCCTGGAGCAGGGTGTCTAAGGGGCTCTGCCTGGAGCAGGGTGTCTAAGGGGCTCTACCTGACGCAGTGTGTCTAAGGGGCTCTACCGGGCTCAGGGTGTTTAAGGGGCTCTATCTGGTGTAGTGTGTCTAAGGGGCTCTACCGGCACAGTGTGTCTAAGGGGCTCTACCTTGCGCAGTGTGTCTAAGGGGCTCTACCTTTTGCAATGTGTCTAAGGGGCTCTACCTGGTGTTGTGTGTCTAAGGGGCTCTACCTGGCACAGTGTTCTAAGGGGCTCTACCTAGCGCAGTGTGTCTAAGGGGCTCTACCCTGCGCAGTGTGTCTAAGTGGATCTACCTGGTGCAGTGTGTCTAAGGGACTCTACCTGACACAGTGTGTCTAAGGGGCTCTATCTGGTGCAATGTGTCTAAGGGGCTCTACCTGGCTCAGGGTGTCTAAGGGGCTCTACCTGGCTCAGGGTGTCTAAGGGGCTCTGCCTGGAGCAGGGTGTCTAAGGGGCTCTACCTAACGCAGTGTGTCTAAGGGGCTCTACCGGGCTCAGGGTGTTTAAGGGGCTCTATCTGGTGTAGTGTGTCTAAGGGGCTCTACCTGGCGCATTGTGTCTAAGGGGCTCTATCTGGTGCAGTGTGTCTAAGGGGTTCTACCTGGTGCAGTGTGTCTAAGGGGCTCTACCCGGCACAGTGTGTCTAAGGGGCTCTACCTTGCGCAGTGTGTCTAAGGGGCTCTACCTGGTGCAGTGTGTCTAAGGGGCTCTACCTGGCGCAGTGTGCGTTGGGGCTCTACCTTGCGTAGTGTGTCTAAGGGGCTCTACATGGTGCAGTGTGTCTAAGGGGCCTACATGGCTCAGGGTGTCTAAGGGGCTCTACCTGGCTCAGGGTGTCTAAGGGGCTCTACCTGGCACAGTGTGTCTAAGGGGTTCTATCTGGTGCAGTGTGTCTAAGGGGCTCTATCTGGTGCAGTGTGTCTAAGGGGCTCTACCGGTGCAGTGTCTAAGGGGCTCTACCTGGCGCATTGTGTCTAAGGGACTCTACCTGGTGCATTGTGTCTAAGGGGCTCTACCCGGCACAGTGTGTCTAAGGGGCTCTACCCGGCACAGTGTGTCTAAGGGGCTCTACCTTGCGCAGTGTGTCTAAGGGGCTCTACCTTTTGCAGTGTGTCTAAGGGGCACTACCTGGTGCAGTGTGTCTAAGGGGCTCTACCTGGCGCAGTGTGCGTTGGGGCTCTACCTTGCGTAGTGTGTCTAAGGGGCTCTACATGGTGCAGTGTGTCTAAGGGGCCTACATGGCTCAGGGTGTCTAAGGGGCTCTACCTGGCTCAGGGTGTCTAAGGGGCTCTACCTGGCACAGTGTGTCTAAGGGGCTCTATCTGGTGCAGTGTGTCTAAGGGGCTCTATCTGGTGCAGTGTGTCTAAGGGGCTCTATCTGGTGCAGTGTGTCTAAGGGGCTCTACCGGTGCAGTGTCTAAGGGGCTCTACCTGACGCAGTGTGTCTAAGGGGCTCTACCGGGCTCAGGGTGTTTAAGGGGCTCTATCTGGTGTAGTGTGTCTAAGGGGCTCTACCGGCACAGTGTGTCTAAGGGGCTCTACCTTGCGCAGTGTGTCTAAGGGGCTCTACCTTTTGCAATGTGTCTAAGGGGCTCTACCTGGTGTTGTGTGTCTAAGGGGCTCTACCTGGCACAGTGTTCTAAGGGGCTCTATCTAGCGCAGTGTGTCTAAGGGGCTCTACCCTGCGCAGTGTGTCTAAGTGGCTCTACCTGACACAGTGTGTCTAAGGGACTCTACCTGACACAGTGTGTCTAAGGGGCTCTATCTGGTGCAATGTGTCTAAGGGGCTCTACCTGGCTCAGGGTGTCTAAGGGGCTCTGCCTGGAGCAGGGTGTCTAAGGGGCTCTACCTAACGCAATGTGTCTAAGGGGCTCTACCGGGCTCAGGGTGTTTAAGGGGCTCTATCTGGTGTAGTGTGTCTAAGGGGCTCTACCTGGCTCAGGGTGTCTAAGGGGATCTACCTGGCTCAGGGTATCTAAGGGGCTCTATCTGGTGCAGGGTGTCTAAGGGGCTCTATCTGGCGCAGTGTGTCTAAAGGGCTCTACCTTGCGCAGTGTGTCTAAGGGACTCTACCTGGCTCAGGATGTCTAAGGGGCTCTATCTGGTGCAGGGTGTCTAAGTGGCTCTACCTGGTGCAGTGTGTCTAAGGAGCTCTACCTGGCTCAGGGTGTCTAAGGGGATCTACCTGGCTCAGGGTGTCTAAGGGGCTCTGTCTGGCGCAGTGTGTCTAAGGGACTCTATCTGGCGCAGGGTGTCTAAGGGGCTCTATCTGGCGCAGGGTGTCTAAGGGGCTCTATCTGGCGCAGGGTGTCTAAGGGGCTCTATCTGGCGCAGTGTGTCTAAGGGACTGTACCTGGTGCAGTGTGTCCAAGGGGCTCTATCTGGTGCAGTGTGTCTAAGGGACTCTATCTGGCGCAGGGTGTCTAAGGGGCTCTACCCTGCGCAGTGTGTCTAAGTGGCTCTACCTGACACAGTGTGTCTAAGGGGCTCTATCTGGTGCAATGTGTCTAAGGGGCTCTACCTGGCTCAGGGTGTCTAAGGGGCTCTGCCTGGAGCAGGGTGTCTAAGGGGCTCTACCTAACGCAATGTGTCTAAGGGGCTCTACCGGGCTCAGGGTGTTTAAGGGGCTCTATCTGGTGTAGTGTGTCTAAGGGGCTCTACCTGGCTCAGGGTGTCTAAGGGGATCTACCTGGCTCAGGGTATCTAAGGGGCTCTATCTGGTGCAGGGTGTCTAAGGGGCTCTATCTGGCGCAGTGTGTCTAAAGGGCTCTACCTTGCGCAGTGTGTCTAAGGGACTCTACCTGGCTCAGGATGTCTAAGGGGCTCTATCTGGTGCAGGGTGTCTAAGAGGCTCTATCTGGCGCAGTGTGTCTAAAGGGCTCTACCTTGCGCAGTGTGTCTAAGTGGCTCTACCTGGTGCAGTGTGTCTAAGGAGCTCTACCTGGCTCAGGGTGTCTAAGGGGATCTACCTGGCTCAGGGTGTCTAAGGGGCTCTGTCTGGCGCAGTGTGTCTAAGGGACTCTATCTGGCGCAGGGTGTCTAAGGGGCTCTATCTGGCGCAGGGTGTCTAAGGGGCTCTACCTGGCACAGTGTGTCTAAGGGACTGTACCTGATGCAGTGTGTCCAAGGGGCTCTATCTGGCGCAGGGTGTCTAAGGGACTCTATCTGGCGCAGGGTGTCTAAGGGGCTCTATCTGGTGCAGTGTGTCTAAGGGACTCTATCTGGCGCAGGGTGTCTATGGGGCTCTACCTGGTGCAGTGTGTCTAAGGGGCACTACCTGGTGCAGTGTGTCTAAGGGGCTCTACCTTGCGCAGTGTGTCTAAGGAGCTCTACCTGGCACATTGTGTCTAAGGGGCTTTATCTGGCTCAGGGTGTCTAAGGGGCTCTACCTGGCGCTGTGTATCTAAGGGGCTCTACCTGGTGCAGTGTTTCTAAGGGACTCTACCTGACACAGTGTGTCTAAGGGGCTCTACCTGGCACTGTGTGTCTAAGGGACTCTACCTGGTGAGGTGTGTCTAAGGGGCTCTACCTGGCACAGTGTGTCTTATGGGCTCTACCTGGCAGGAAGTGCCAAAGGGGCTTTACCTGGCGCAATCTGTACAAGTAGCACTGCTATGTGGTGTAATGTGAATAACGGACACTACTGTGTGGTGTAATGTGAATTGGTACTATTATGTAGCCATGCCCCTTCCACATGAAGCCATGACCCTAATTTTTTGACACACGCTTATGGTGCACACTGGCCCTTATTCCGAGTTGATCGCACGGTAGCTGTTTTTAGCTGCCGTGCGATCAGATAGTCGCCGCCTATGGAGGAGTGTATTTTTGCATCCGAGCTATGCAAAAACATTTTGTGCAGTTTAGGAGTAGGTATAGATTTACTTACCCATTGCGATCACTTCAGCCTGACAGGTCCCGGAATTGATGTCAGACATCCGCCCTCCAAACACCTAGACACGCCTGCGTTGGACTCACCACTCCCCGAAAACGGTCAGTTAATGCCCGAATCCGCCTTCTGCCTGTCAATCTTCACCGCTGCAAAGTCTTTCTTCGTAGTTCTTGTCATTGTCCAGCGACAGCCGTCGCCAGGTAACGACGTGCCTGCGCATTGCGGCCGCAGCGCATGCGCAGTTCTGACCTGATCGCATGGCTGCGAAAAAGTGCAGCATGCGATCGGGTCGGAATGACCCCCACTGTCCCTAATTTTGAGTAAGAGGGGGTGGGCACCAATTCCCTTTCTGGCACAGGGCACCAAAATGTCTGCTTACGGCTCTGGCCACACTACATGATGGTCATGCAGAGTGGTCGCAGGTTCCATCCAGTGGCGGAACTACCGGCAGTGCAAGCAGTGCCTTGCACTGGGGCCCACCGCTGTCAAGGGGCACAAAGCCAGCAGCATTTAACCTCTTCAGTGGCATGCCGGAAAATTTCCGGGGTCAGCTGCACTGTGCAGACTCGCAACCCCAGAAATTTTTCTGGGCATGCCAGTGCTCCCCCTCTCCCACTCCCTCCCTCCTCCTCCTTACTCTGCTCGGCCAGCCTGGTGGATGATGCGGTCGCATCGTGACGCGATCGCATCATGACGTGATCGGGTCATTCTGGAAAACTCCGCCTGCTGTGCGGAGTACAGGGAAGGAGGGAGGAGGGAAGGGGAGAGGATTATTGTGCTGGCCGGCTAGTGCCCACCAGCAAATGCAAATGCTAGGGATGGCTATCGGTGGGTTGTCCATTGATGGTCACCATCAATGGATAACATCGATGGTCAGTGGCCATCCCTAGCTACCCCTAGGCAATGAGCATTCCCTAGGCAACGAGCATTCCCCGTGGCAACGAGCATGGATCCCAGAGCATAAAACCCCTGGAAAAAAGCATGACACAACATGTAAAACCCCTGGCAACGTGCATGGAACACGCATGAAACCTGGCAACGCGCATGAAACCCCTGGCAATGCGCAGGTAAAAATATCTAAACTGGCACTGTGGGGGCATATGTAGCACTGTGGGGGCATATCTGGCACTGTGGGGGCATATCTAGCACTGTGGGGGCATGTGTATTTGGCATTGTGGGAGCATATCTGGCAACGTGGGGGAATATGTGTATCTGGCACTGTGTGGGCATGTGTATTTGGCAATGTGGGGGCATACTGTATCTGGCAACGTGAAGGAATATGTGTATCTGGCACTGTGGGGGCATGTGTATTTGGCAATGTGGCGGCATATCTGGTACTATTTGGGCATATGTGTATCTGGCACTGTGGTGGCATATCTGGCACTGCGGGGGCATATGTGTATCTGGCACTGTGGTGGCATATCTAGACCTGTGGGAGCATATCTGCCATTGTGGGGGCACATCTGGCACTGTAGGGGCATATCTGGCACTGTGGGGGCATATATGTATCTTGCACTGTGGCTGCAGCTTCCAGCCTTCGCATGGTGTCCTCTGTAGTAGCTTTCATACACCTCCCCTTGTACATCTTAGCAGAGGGGAGGAGGCACAGAGCCCCATCCCCCTGATAGATGTCTGTCTGCTCTCCCAGAGAATGGATCCTCTCTGATTAGGAATCAAATACATTTTAAACAAACAAAACCTAATTCTTCTCCAGTGTTACGTCCACACCAGCACTGTATAATGCATTTCACCTGCATGCTTATCTGACAGGGACCATATCAGAGCTGGCCACTGCTGTGCTGTGATTACTTGGTGGTGGGTCTAGTTAGGCAGCAAAATTGAATTGTCTTCCGTTCTCATCTATGAAAATCTGTGGGTGACATTCTAGGTAAATGGTAATATTCCTTACATCCCAGCCCTCCCCTTGTGCAGAATTAAAATGTGTTATGCAAAATAACTCCTCCACATATTGTTTAAGGAAAAATCAAATGATGTGAGATGTAGAGACATTGGGGGTTATTCAGAGCTGGTCGCAGATTTTGCTATTTTAGCAATTCAATTGCGGTCGCATTTCAAAAACCTTAAAGAGCGGTTGACCCCTGTGCGTAGGCAGAGGCACTGCCGCCATGTTTCTGATTGCAGGAAACGTCCATGACATGTCTGCGTTTCCTGTTGCCCTCCCCCCAAATGCAGGGTCGCTGCCGCTGGACTAACGCCGCCTGTCGAGAGAGAGAGAATGAGAGTGTGCAATGAAGCGGGGGGCCTGGGCACATGTGCCCACAGGAGCATGCCAAGACAGAGCCCCGCACTGCTTTCCCTCACCGAAGCTCACCAGCATTCAGCGCCTCTGAGTATGAACTCACTAGCTGCGGCTGCTGCTGGCTGACAGTAGGCGCTGACCAGGAGCTATCAGACAGCAGACACACGCAGGCTGGGGTGGGGGAGCAGGCCTAGCTCAGCACTCTTTGGTGCAGGGGCTGTCTGGCAAAACACTGGCCCATGAACGGCCAATAAATACGAACAGTGGCACACATGGGTAAGGGCAGAGGCACACATGTGTGAGAGGACGCCAGGCTGGGGGAACGGGGGAGGTTGCTCACCTCCGTCTCCCCCGGACAGACAGCGGCGGGACACAAGGTGAGGCGGCGTCGCGGCGAGGTTCTGACACGGAGGGGCTTGCATCCGCTGGGATTCAAGCCCCTCCAATCACGGCGCGGCGAGGTGAGTGTGGCGCCGGGCGGGAGCCAATCAGGGCTCGCGCCCGGTCAGCCAATGGGAACATGCCGCGACGAGCCAATCAGGGCTCGTCACGTCATAGCGCCGCCCCCTCCCAGCGTCTTATAACAGACGCTGCGGAGCGGGAGCAGGCAGTCGGCGCCGGACCCGGAGCAGTGAAGAGCTCCAGAAGAAAAGAAGAAGCGGCCGAGGAGAAGAAGAGGCGGCGGAAGAAGAAGGAAGAGACGGCAGTGGGGAACAAGAGGTGGCGCCCGAGGAGAAGAAGACGCCGAGGCGGCCGGCAAGGAAGAAGAGCCCGGAAAATCCACGCGGAGGTCCGGTGGAGAGTGCTGCAGTGTGTGGTAGGCAAAAGAGCTAACGAAGCTCCCCACTGCAGCCTCTCCCTACGGTCCGGTAAGCGGCCTTGTGCCAAGAGTCTCACTTCCTCCCTAGGCCACCAGGGTGTCGGGCACTAGGTCCGTGGGCACGTACGGGCAATAGGCCCGGGCGCAGTTAGGAGTGTGGGGGGTCATTCTCTGTTTCGGTGGTTTGGGCATTAGGCCCAAGCCACCTCTTCCAGCGCGGTAGGCGGGCACTAGGCCCGGGCGACATATCAGGCACTAGGCCTGGGGGTACTATAGAGGGCATCAGGCCCTAGGGAGTCTGCTAACAAGGTAGCATAAGGTGACCCCGGGCTTTAGGCCCCGGTTACCCAACAAGTGACGAGTTAGGCAGGCACTAGGCCTGAGGCTGCAGTCAGGCCCTAGGTCTGTGCCATAACCAGGGAAAAGGGGGACTCCGCTTGTCTGTCCCGTGTTAGGCCAAGGAAGGGGGAACATTGGCAATAGGCCAAGGAGAGCTAGGACCCTGATCCTAACCTCGGCTGCGGGGGTCTGTGTCCCGGGACAGTCGCTCCAGGGGAGGTGTTCCTGGTACAGGCTGAGCCCCGCTCTTTGGGTACCCCGGCGAGTGGGCTGTGTGGCAACTCACGTTGGGCCCATTGTAGGTCAGGTACGGAGGGTCGGCTGACCCTCGTATCTTGGACGCGCCTTTGGTGCTCGGAGGGGGCTGTGGAGAGACCGTCCGGTTTCGCATGGCCTGTATCCGGGTGCCGTTGTTAGCCATTGTTTAGTTTGTAGGGAGGCTGCTGTCATTTTCTCTCCAGGAGCAGAGGTTCACGACAAGCAAGTTGACAAGAGTACCAGTGTGAGTATACTCTGTGGGTGTGTGTCCTTGTCCGCGTTGAGCGCCGGTCGCGAGACCCCGCTAGGCCTAGCGGGCTCGCTCTCACCTAGGTGCGCAAGTGCCGAGTAGGTGACATTTTGGGTGGCTGAGGCCCACGGGCCGATGATGACATTCACCTAACCGGTGAACGTCGCGGCCACCCCGGTGTGCCACTTTTCCCCGGCGTGGAAGGAGTGAGCACGCAGTGATAGTGTCCCTTGTTTCCTTTAGCCGTCGGTTCCCAGATTGAGCCCCGGGCAGAGGCCCTGAAGAAGAATTTCGTTCGGACAAGCCGAAATAGAGTGGTCTGAACACGAGAAGCATTTTGAGGTAAGAAGCGGTACACTTGCACGGTCGTAGGCATTACACCGTACCAGCACCCTTACACATGGGCAAAGGGAGTGGCACATATGGGTAGGAGCAGAGGCACACATGGATAAGGACAGCTTAAGTCAGGTGCCCAATTTGGTGATAACGTGGGAAAACAAATGGGGGTGACAGCAGCAGGCATATGGGGAGGGGAGGGAGGGGGGACAGACACAGGCGGTTGGTTTGACAGCCAGCATATAAGGGAAGGACATCAGTTGGGGGCTGTGGAGGAATTGGTGAGGGCATGTGTGGCCTGGCTGGACTTGGAGCAGATGTGGACATCTGGTCGCTTACATGTTTAGTTGCTGTCATACGTCCTTCTCCTGCACTGTGCGGTCCCATCGTCTATGCAAAATGCCAGGGCCAATAGGAATTCAACAGGGGGACCGGCATGTGCACCTCCACCAAGCGCCGTCCGTAATGCATCCAGACCAGCAGAATGTGGAATCACTGTGTATAAAGAGTTCACATCTAGTGAGGCCAACCAGATATCATCAGAGATATAGGAGAACTGGGACAGTTTTTCTAAAAAATCACCAGTATCCCTGATGTAACTCGATATACCACTTACTGAGGGTTGTACATGCCGGTCCCCCTGTTGAATTCCTATTGGCCCTGGCAGAGCTGGTCCTTAGCAAGAACCACTTCAGTTATGGGAATGAGTTTTACATCCAAAACACGGGGACCGCCATGGGCTCTAACCTGGCGTCGTCTTATGCCAACCTATTCATATATCAATACGAGAACACCCATATTCTCCCTAATTTTGCTGACAAGCTTGCCTATTTTGGGCGTTATATAGATGACATTTTTATTTTGTGGAGGGGTACTAAGAGTGAGTTCTGTAACATGGTCCAATTTCTTAATTCTATTGATAGTCCCATCCGTTTTACGCATCAGATTGACTATGAATCTATGAACTTCCTTGATGTGACAATTTTCCGTGAACAGAATCATCTGGGCTCCACGTTATACCGTAAACAGACTGATCGCAACGCATTGCTGTTTGCCACCAGCCATCACCCAGAGAACCTTAAAGAAAGTATGCCGATTTCTCAATTTTTGCGTGTATTACGCAACAATTCTTCTCCAGTATCTGCTGAGCAGCAACTACATGATATGTCTGAAAGATTTCTGGCACGAGGGTACTCATCTAAGGTCATCTCTAGATGCCTCAAGAAAGCAAAGGGCAGATTTAGAGATCTGACACAAAAGCCGGTCTCTCGCTTTGATCCTAGCCGACTGATCTTTACATCCACCTTTGACACCAATGCACGAGTCGCTGAGAAAGCTATTAGAAAACATTGGTCCATAGTTGCAACTGATGCTAAATTGGAAGGGATAAGCCAAAAACCTTGTATGCACTCATACCGGAGAGGACCAAATCTTCGCCAGTTACTGATGCGACCAGCTTTATTACCACAAAAGACCAACCCAATGTGGTTGAAAACGAAAAAGACAGGCTGTTTTCGATGCCCTGATTGCACGACCTGTCGATCAATGACGAGTGGATCCTCATTTGCACACCCACATAGTGGGAAACGAATACCAATAAAGCATAAGTTATCATGCCTGTCCGAGTTTGTCATATATATTATCATCTGCCATGTGGGCTCTATTATGTTGGACTTACGACTCGTTGCTTCCGCGAATGGATGGCCAACCACTGTTACTCCATCCGTCAGGCACTAGATACGAATAAAAAGCCTGTAGTGAAGCACTGGCTGCAACAAAAGCATTCGATATCGAGTCTCAAGTGTATGTTGATCGATCAGATCCCGCCGTCTATTCGCAGAGGTGATAGAACACTCAAGCTCAAACAACGTGAATCCAGATGGATTTTTGAGCTCGGTACTATTACCCCACATGGTCTTAACGAAGCTAATCCCTATGGAATCTTTCTGTCTTGACATTGATGAATTTTCTTTGTGGGTGGAGATGTGGCTAAACAACTTTTTATAACCCCTTATTGTTGTGTTTTGTGCACCTGCAGCAGAGTCTTTTTTTGTCTTTTTTGGCTTTTCTGTATTTTTTGGTTTATGTGTATTTGATACTCACACCCTGTGTGCTCATGGACACACTGGCATGATTGACACCGTTTTCATGGTGATCACTTATGCAAGCTGCCCATGTTGCATTTCGGATGATTATTGATATGTTTTTAATATTAATAGTAAAAGTTATGTTTTATATGGTCTTATGTTGTAGAATATTTGAATATATGTCACCATTGTTAGGGACATCAGACATGCCCATTCCAGGCCATCGGTCTAGCGAAGCCCCTGGTTTAATATATACTCTACACTTTGACTTTCAGTGGCCGTGGAGTGTCTTGCTTACTTGACTCCTCTTAACTCCTTATAGTTATGAGCGTTTGCCGCTCTGTTTCCTATTTGAAGTTATTTGTTTATTTATCCCGGCCGGTCACCATGATGACGTGATGTCACGTTTGGTCTATGGTGTGTCGCTTCCGCTTCTGGCGTGCGTTCCATGCGGTGGAACGCACGAGCAATGTCTGTTAAGCTGCCTATAGCATACACAGTGGCTTCCGGTGGTCTCTATGACGACGTGATGTCACGTCCGGCCCTAGTCGCGTCACTTCCGCCTTCGGCGTGCGTTCCAGGTGCTGGAATGCACAAACACTTCCTGTTTGGCGTTTTATGCGATTTGGCCCGTTTTGCACTGCCTGGTATTTACTGGTTCTATTGGTTATGATTAGTATAGCCACTAGAGATGAGCCGGTTCGGTTTCTCTGAAACCGAACCCGCACGAACTTCATGTTTTTTTTACGGGTCCGAGCAGACTCGGATCCTCCCGCCTTGCTCGGTTAACCCGAGCGCGCCCGAAC
Organism: Pseudophryne corroboree; assembly: GCF_028390025.1. NCBI lineage: Eukaryota > Metazoa > Chordata > Amphibia > Anura > Myobatrachidae > Pseudophryne > Pseudophryne corroboree. The sequence goes on along the minus strand of NC_086444.1, from coordinate 52,094,856 downwards.
GTCATCATGACGCTGTCGGATTCTCGCGAGACTCGGATTCTATATAAGGAGCCGCGCGTCGCCGCCATTTTCACACGTGCATTGAGATTGATAGGGAGAGGACGTGGCTGGCGTCCTCTCCATTAGAAATTAGATTAGAAGAGAGAGAGAGATTGTGCAGAGTCAGACAGAGTTTACCACAGTGACCAGTGCAGTTGTTGTTAGTTAACTTTTATTTATTTTAATATAATATATCCGTTCTCTGCTATATCCGTTCTCTGCCTGAAAAAAAACGATACACAGCAGCAGCCAGTCACACAGTGTGACTCAGTCTGTGTGCACTCAGCTCAGCCCAGTGTGCTGCACATCAATGTATAAAAGGCAAAGCTTATAATAATTGTGGGGGAGACTGGGGAGCACTGCAGGTTGTTATAGCAGGAGCCCCCAGGAGTACATAATATTATATTAATTTAAAATTAAACAGTGCACACTTTTGCTGCAGGAGTGCCACTGCCAGTGTGACTAGTGGTGACCAGTGCCTGACCACCAGTATAGTAGTATATTGTTGTATGTATTGTATACTATCTCTTTATCAACCAGTCTATATTAGCAGCAGACACAGTACAGTGCGGTAGTTCACGGCTGTGGCTACCTCTGTGTCGGCAGTCGGAACTCGGCAGGCAGTCCGTCCATCCATAATTGTATTACAATATATACCACCTAACCGTGGTATTTTTTTTTCTTTCTTTATACCGTCGTCATAGTGTCATACTAGTTGTTACGAGTATACTACTATCTCTTTATCAACCAGTGTACAGTGCGGTAGTTCACGGCTGTGGCTACCTCTGTGTCGGCAGTCGGCAGGCAGTCCGTCCATCCATAATTGTATTATTATTATAATATATACCACCTAACCGTGGTTTTTTTTTCATTCTTTATACCGTCATAGTGTCATACTAGTTGTTACGAGTATACTACTATCTCTTTATCAACCAGTGTACAGTGCGGTAGTTCACGGCTGTGGCTACCTCTGTGTCGGCAGTCGGCAGGCAGTCCGTCCATCCATAATTGTATTATTATTATAATATATACCACCTAACCGTGGTATTTTTTTTTCTTTCTTTATACCGTCGTCATAGTGTCATACTAGTTGTTACGAGTATACTACTATCTCTTTATCAACCAGTGTACAGTGCGGTAGTTCACGGCTGTGGCTACCTCTGTGTCGGCAGTCGGCAGGCAGTCCGTCCATCCATAATTGTATTATTATTATAATATATACCACCTAACTGTGGTTTTTTTTTCATTCTTTATACCGTCGTCATAGTGTCATACTAGTTGTTACGAGTATACTACTATCTCTTTATCAACCAGTGTACAGTGCGGTAGTTCACGGCTGTGGCTACCTCTGTGTCGGCAGTCGGCAGGCAGTCCGTCCATCCATAATTGTATTATTATTATAATATATACCACCTAACCGTGGTTTTTTTTTCATTCTTTATACCGTCGTCATAGTGTCATACTAGTTGTTACGAGTATACTACTATCTCTTTATCAACCAGTGTACAGTGCGGTAGTTCACGGCTGTGGCTACCTCTGTGTCGGCAGTCGGCAGGCAGTCCGTCCATCCATAATTGTATTATTATTATAATATATACCACCTAACCGTGGTATTTTTTTTTCTTTCTTTATACCGTCGTCATAGTGTCATACTAGTTGTTACGAGTATACTACTATCTCTTTATCAACCAGTGTACAGTGCGGTAGTTCACGGCTGTGGCTACCTCTGTGTCGGCAGTCGGCAGGCAGTCCGTCCATCCATAATTGTATTATTATTATAATATATACCACCTAACCGTGGTTTTTTTTTCATTCTTTATACCGTCGTCATAGTGTCATACTAGTTGTTACGAGTATACTACTATCTCTTTATCAACCAGTGTACAGTGCGGTAGTTCACGGCTGTGGCTACCTCTGTGTCGGCAGTCGGCAGGCAGTCCGTCCATCCATAATTGTATTATTATTATAATATATACCACCTAACCGTGGTTTTTTTTTCATTCTTTATACCGTCGTCATAGTGTCATACTAGTTGTTACGAGTATACTACTATCTCTTTATCAACCAGTGTACAGTGCGGTAGTTCACGGCTGTGGCTACCTCTGTGTCGGAACTCGGCAGGCAGTCCATCCATCCATAATTGTATTATATACCACCTAACCGTGGTTTTTTTATACCACCTAACCGTGGCAGTCCGTCCATAATTGTATACTAGTATCCAATCCATCCATCTCCATTGTTTACCTGAGGTGCCTTTTAGTTCTGCCTATAAAATATGGAGAACAAAAAAGTTGAGGTTCCAAAATTAGGGAAAGATCAAGATCCACTTCCACCTCGTGCTGAAGCTGCTGCCACTAGTCATGGCCGAGACGATGAAATGCCAGCAACGTCGTCTGCCAAGGCCGATGCCCAATGTCATAGTACAGAGCATGTCAAATCCAAAACACCAAATATCAGAAAAAAAAGGACTCCAAAACCTAAAATAAAATTGTCGGAGGAGAAGCGTAAACTTGCCAATATGCCATTTACCACACGGAGTGGCAAGGAACGGCTGAGGCCCTGGCCTATGTTCATGGCTAGTGGTTCAGCTTCACATGAGGATGGAAGCACTCAGCCTCTCGCTAGAAAAATGAAAAGACTCAAGCTGGCAAAAGCAGCACAGCAAAGAACTGTGCATTCTTCGAAATCCCAAATCCGAATTCCGAGCCCACCCGCTGGCGGTGATGCAGGGCAGTCTGGAGCGACTGCTGATGCTGACATCTGGTCCGGACTGAAGGACCTGACAACCATTACGGACATGTCGTCTACTGTCACTGCATATGATTCTCTCACCATTGATAGAATGGTGGAGGATTATATGAGTGACCGCATCCAAGTAGGCACGTCACACAGTCCGTACTTATACTGGCAGGAAAAAGAGGCAATTTGGAGGCCCTTGCACAAACTGGCTTTATTCTACCTAAGTTGCCCTCCCACAAGTGTGTACTCCGAAAGAGTGTTTAGTGCCGCCGCTCACCTTGTCAGCAATCGGCGTACGAGGTTACATCCAGAAAATGTGGAGAAGATGATGTTCATTAAAATGAATTATAATCAATTCCTCCGCGGAGACATTGACCAGCAGCAATTGCCTCCACAAAGTACACAGGGAGCTGACATGGTGGATTCCAGTGGGGACGAATTGATAATCTGTGAGGAGGGGGATGTACACGGTGATATATCGGAGGATGATGATGAGGTGGACATCTTGCCTCTGTAGAGCCAGTTTGTGCAAGGAGAGATTAATTGCTTCTTTTTTGGTGGGGGTCCAAACCAACCCGTCATTTCAGTCACAGTCGTGTGGCAGACCCTGTCACTGAAATGATGGGTTGGTTAAAGTGTGCATGTCCTGTTTTGTTTATACAACATAAGGGTGGGTGGGAAGGGCCCAAGGACAATTCCATCTTGCACCTCTTTTTTCTTTTATTTTTCTTTGCGTCATGTGCTGTTTGGGGAGGGTTTTTTGGAAGGGACATCCTGCGTGACACTGCAGTGCCACTCCTAGATGGGCCAGGTGTTTGTGTCGGCCACTAGGGTCGCTAATCTTACTCACACAGCTACCTCATTGCGCCTCTTTTTTTCTTTGCGTCATGTGCTGTTTGGGGAGGGTTTTTTGGAAGGGACATCCTGCGTGACACTGCAGTGCCACTCCTAGATGGGCCCGGTGTTTGTGTCGGCCACTAGGGTCGCTTATCTTTCTCACACAGTCAGCTACCTCATTGCGCCTCTTTTTTTCTTTGCGTCATGTGCTGTTTGGGGAGGGTTTTTTGGAAGGGACATCCTGCGTGACACTGCAGTGCCACTCCTAGATGGGCCAGGTGTTTGTGTCGGCCACTAGGGTCGCTAATCTTACTCACACAGCTACCTCATTGCGCCTCTTTTTTTCTTTGCGTCATGTGCTGTTTGGGGAGGTTTTTTTGGAAGGGACATCCTGCGTGACACTGCAGTGCCACTCCTAGATGGGCCCGGTGTTTGTGTCGGCCACTAGGGTCGCTTATCTTTCTCACACAGTCAGCTACCTCATTGCGCCTCTTTTTTTCTTTGCGTCATGTGCTGTTTGGGGAGGGTTTTTTGGAAGGGACATCCTGCGTGACACTGCAGTGCCACTCCTAGATGGGCCAGGTGTTTGTGTCGGCCACTAGGGTCGCTAATCTTACTCACACAGCTACCTCATTGCGCCTCTTTTTTTCTTTGCGTCATGTGCTGTTTGGGGAGGGTTTTTTGGAAGGGACATCCTGCGTGACACTGCAGTGCCACTCCTAGATGGGCCCGGTGTTTGTGTCGGCCACTAGGGTCGCTAATCTTACTCACACAGCTACCTCATTGCGCCTCTTTTTTTCTTTGCGTCATGTGCTGTTTGGGGAGGGTTTTTTGGAAGGGACATCCTGCGTGACACTGCAGTGCCACTCCTAGATGGGCCCGGTGTTTGTGTCGGCCACTAGGGTCGCTGAGCTTAGTCATCCAGCGACCTCGGTGCAAATTTTAGGACTAAAAATAATATTGTGAGGTGTAAGGTGTTCAGAATAGACTGAAAATGAGTGTTAATTATGGTTATTGAGGTTAATAATACTATGGGATCAAAATGACCCCCAAATTCAATGTTTTAAGATGTTTTTTAGGGTTTTTTGAAAAAACCACCCGAATCCAAAACACACCCGAATCCGACAAAAAAAATTCGGTGAGGTTTTGCCAAAACGCGGTCGAACCCAAAACACGGCCGCGGAACCGAACCCAAAACCAAAACACAAAACCCGAAAAATTTCAGGCGCTCATCTCTAATAGCCACCATTCTGTGCCCTGTATATTGTTATGTGTATTTAACTATTAGAGCAAGCATTATTGAAAGTTTTATTCGTTTGCTGCTATACAGGAAGTGGATGTGGGCGTGTCTGATGTTCTCTGATTGATGGGGGTATAAATATCACACTATGTGAGCTGGCTGGACATGCTGCTTTTGGTGTCCTGCTGTCTACAGTACTTTGCTGATGTCTTGACAAAGATCACTGTTGACTGTCTTCATGATGTGGTAATAAATAACCTTTGACCTTTTAGAAAATTGGTGAGTGCCCTCTTTCAAAAATGACTGTATATTGGAATGTACTATTCCTTGGAGTTGAGCACCATCTGATTGGCCTTTGAATTATGGATTAGTGCGGATGTTCATGGGACTAAAAATAAATAAATATATATATATAAATATATATATATATATATATATATATATATATATATATACGGTCGGGTCACATGACCACCAGCTAGTAGCCAGAGTAACCGCCATGTGCAGCACGGACAGCAGCTAGACGGGATGAACTGTTGTTATAGACACATGTCTGGTAGCCCCCATGGGTTCATTTTGACTGTGAGCTGCTCCACTGTAGCGTTTTGGTTGGCCCTCACACACCTTCGTAGCCGACATTCACCTCTCATATCAATGGCACGTGGTGCTCCGCAGTTTACACGTCGCTTATTCTCACTGGCGTCATTTGCCCAGTCACTATACTCCTTTACCACAGCAGCACGCAAGCAGTTCACAAACTGCGCTGTGTCAGAAATACTGGTGCCCTTGGCCTGAAAGTCGATATTCATCCCTTTTTATAACTCAGATAAATCGCCCCTTTTACCCATGACAGCAATGAGTGATACTATATATGTGCACACCTTATATACCCACCAAGCCAGCATACGAACCATGAGGACAAGATAGAGAGGGGTGAGGACCAGAGAGAACGAGGTGAGGACAAGAAAGAGATGTGAGGATGAGAGAGAGGTGAGGCTGAGAGAGAGAGTGAGAGAGAGAGAGAGAGAGGTGAGGCTGTTAGAGAGAGGTGAAGACAAGAAAGAGAGAGGTGAGGACAGGAGAGAGAGGTGAGAATGAGAGAGATGAGGACACTAGAGAGTGAGAGACAGATGAGGCCAAGAGAGACAGAGGTGAGAACAAGAGAGAGCTGAGGGCAAGAAAAAGAGGTGAGGACAAGAGAGTGGGGTGAGGACATAGAGAGAGGGATGAGGTGAGGACAAGAGAGAGAGGGGTGAGGACCAGAGAAAGCGAGGTGAGGACAAGAAAGAGATGTGAGGATGAGAGAGAGGTGAGGCTGTGAGAGAGCTGAGGACAGGAGAGAGAGGTGAGAATGAGAGAGATGAGGACACTAGAGAGTGAGAGACAGATGAGGCCAAGAGAGACAGAGGTGAGAACAAGAGAGAGAGAGAGCTGAGGGCAAGAAAAAGAGGTGAGGACAAGAGAGTGGGGTGAGGCCATAAAGAGAGGGATGAGGCGAGGACAAGAGAGAGACACAAGTGAGGACAAGAGAGAGAGAGGAGAGGAAAAGAGAGAGAGGTGAGGACAAGAGAGAGAGAGAGAGAGAGACAATTAGCCAGGGCTGCTGCTCTGAGATAGAGATGAGAAATGTTAGGATGTCCAAGGGTCCAGTAGTTGACTTCAAAGGAATCCTGTTTCCATCAGTGCTGTGGCTAACATCCTCTTTTTGTAGAAACCTGAGCTAGAGATGGGAAGATGGGTGCACCTTGAACTGAAAGAGTTAACAAAGGTGGGGGTCAAAGAGCAGCTGCTAAAGGGGTAAAAGTCAGATGCCCCCAGAACAAAGCGTCCATTACCTGAAGAGAAGTCATTTGACTGAGAGGTGTACCAATCTATTCTGTGATCTCTTCCACAACAGAAGAATAGGATTAGTTTGTAAGTCTTCAATTTATGAAATGTTTTTCTTTTCTTTTCTTTCTGAAACTAAGTTGCGTTTATAACCTGTATGTCCTATTATTAAGTGTTTTTGTAACCAAATCTTGGAATTATTTTTCATATTAAATGAATTGAATATAGCATATTCTCTGTGATTCTTTTTTAACCTGCGAGCCTATGAGACCCTATGTTTGTGAGGACGAGAGAGAGTCAAAGAGGTGACAGCTAGAAAGTGAGAGTGAGGTGAGGACCAGAGAGGGAGAGGTGAGGACAAGAAAGACAGATGTGAGGACAAGAGATAGAGGTGAGGATGAGAGAGGGTGAGAGAGGTGAGGACAAGAGAGGTGAAGACGAGAGGGGTGAGGACAAGATAGTGGTGAGGACAAGAGAGAAAGAGACTCAAGGACAAGAAAGGAAGAAAGAGAGAGGACAAGAGAGAGAGAGAGGGGGGGAGAGAAAGGTGAGGACAAGAGAGACAGAGGTGAGTACAAGAGAGGTGAAGACGAGAGGGGTGAGGACAAGATAGTGGTGAGGACAAGAGAGAGAGAGACTCAAGGACAAGAAAGGAAGAAAGAGAGAGGACAAGAGAGAGAGCGAGAGAGAGAGAGAGAGAAAGAGAGGTGAGGTGAGTACAAGAGAGACAGAGATGAAGACAAGAGAGAAAGGAGAGGAGAAGATAGAGAGAGACAGTCAGCTAGGGATGCTGCTCTGAAAGAGAGAGAGAGACAGAGAGAGAGAGGTGAGGATGAGAGAGAGGTGAAGACAAGAGAGAGAAAGGTGAGGACAAGAGTGAGAGAGAGAGGCGAGGATGAGGGAGAGTGAGAGAGAGAGGTGAGGATGAGGGAGAGTGAGAGAGAGGTGAGGATGAGAGAGAGAAAGGTGAGGATGAGGGAGAGTGAGAGAGAGGTGAGGAAAAGAGAGTGAGGTAAGGACGAGAGAGAGGAGAGGACAAGAGAGAGAGGTGAGGACAAGAGACAATGAGAGTTGAGGACAAGAGAGAGAGGGCCGGATGTACCAACCATGTGAGGTACATCTCGCCACTTACCACGCCACTACTTATCGCATATTTACCAATATATGCGATTAGTATCGCAAAGGGCAGCTCTCCCCGATAAGAGCTGCCCTTTGCGATGGCCGCCGGTTCCTGGAATCCCCGGTTTATGACTCTACGACTGTGGGGGATGCTGGGAGGGATCCAATCAGATCCCTCTGACAGCACCGATGCAGAAAGAAGCCCATAGTTTTCCTCTGCATCTGAAACATGGTGGCCAGGTGTTAGTACTTACGGAAATTCAGTAAAACCCTGAAAAATGGGTTTTTACTGCATTTCCCTGTTAGTACATCCCGCCCAGAGAGAGAGAAGTGAGGACAAGGGAGAGAGACAGAGAGAGGAGAGGACAAGAGAAAGAGACAGTCAGCCAGGGCGAGTATACACCCACACTCATCCTGGCGGGGGGCTGGCACACAGATCTCCTTTCCCCCAGCTATAGTAGGTACTTCCAGGCTGCTGCTATGCAACTGCTGGGGCCGGGATCCGGGACTACATGGGTGATGGGTCTCCTCCTCAGGGCTAGAGTCTCAGACAGGCTGCTGCAGATCGCGTGTTTGTGAGCAGCCGGACACGTGTAATGCCACCACCGTCACCCAGCGCCATGTTGTTGCTGTTCCTCAGTCTTCTCTATACCGCGGCTGCCCCCGGAATGCCGTACAGGATGATGTCACGCCTGCACCAAGCACATGTGCGGAATAAAGGCAGTCAGGTCATGGCATAGGGCCCAATTCAGACCTGGATGCTGCAGCCGCAGCGGTCGCAGGCTGAAGCCCAGTGAGGTGTGTACATGCGCAGCAGCCATACTGCGCATGCGGACACAGTGAGATGCAAAGGCATCTCACTTGTGCGACTGCCTGAGGCGGTCGCGGGGCAGTCGGGGGCATGTCTGCGGCATTGAGATGGCATTGCGGCGGCACTGGGGGGCCGTGGTCCGGACAGCGCAAGCCAAAGACATGACGGGTAGTCGCCTGCCTTCACAGGGAGCTACTTAGGCAGGGAGCTACTCGGCAGGTGCAAAAGCGCCACTATGCAATGCTTTCGCACATCTGCAGGGAGGGGGGGCTAGGGCCTGGCATGCAGGACGGACTGTGCTGGGCATCCCCCCGCATGTCAGAGAAAATGATCATACAGATGGAGCCTCGCTCATCTAGCCTTCTCTGCTGCACCATGGTGCACCATTCCTTATTAGCATAAGCCTTTCATCTATTGTTCTCAGCTGCAATACAATACAGAGAGAACAATACAGCAGGGGATTGAGGGGGTCATTCCGAGTTGATCGATCATGTTCCCTGACATGCCGGGGGTTGGCCCAGCACAGGGCTAGTCCGCCCAGCATGTCAGTGCCGTCCCCCCGCACAAATACAAAAGCATCGCACAGCGGCGATGCCTTTGTATTTGAGGAGTAACTCCAAGCCAGCGCAGCTCCTGCGGCTGGCCGGGATTTAATTGTCGCAGCCGCCGCGGCCCACCCCCCGCAACGGTCCGGCCATGCCTGCGTTGGCCGGACCGCTCCCCCTAAACGGCGGATTAACGCCGCCATTCAGCCCCCTCCCGCCCAGCGACTGCCTCTGTCTCAGAGGCGATAGCTAGGCAACGAAAGCATGCGCAGTTCCGACCCGATCACTGTGCTGCAACAAACTGCAGCGAGCGATCGGGTCGGAATGACCCCCTAAATCATTACAGCAGGGGATTAAGTCTGACTGCACTGGCTCAGATAAGCCTATTAAAGGGATAGATGAGCAGGGCTCCATCTGTACATGTGCATTTTTTCACACATCTACGATCAGGCATGACTCTCCCCCATAATCACTTGAAGGGGTTTCCTAGACGGATGCAAGGAGAAAATATATATCTCCTTTTTGGGGGGTACGCTTTGTAATTGATTACTAAGTACAGCATGGGGTCAGTGCAAAAAGCCTTGGAACAGTTAGTCCCCTAATATTGCCTTTGGTTTAATCTCTCCCTTGTACATTTTTAGCCATGCAAGATCTCCACATGTGGACTAAGTATTGGCTTCAAGCACCTTGTCCCCGTTCCAGTGACTATTTTCTTGAACCTTCTCAGATCTTACAAGACCAATTCAGACCTTATAATAACATGTCACAACTCTCATTTTCTTCAAACCCGATATGCAAATGTTTGCCAGTAACGTAACTCCTTGGAGTTCCGTCGTGCCCTGGGTTTTGCAGTTCTCACGTTCTCCACGAAAATATCTTTGTGAACCTTCTGGTCCCAGGGACAGTTATATCCACTGGCGTGCGCAGCACATTTTATTAGGGGGTGCACTATCGGAGGGGTGTGTCTAGCACCGCCTTTTGGGCGTGTCTAGCACCATCTATTGATGGTCAACGCATATAAAATATCCACCCTTGTACCAATCCTGATAAAGCAGATACATTGTCAGATGTTGTGGTGTGCACCAAACAAACACCCCTGATGGCACTCACTGCAATTACACTGCTCCTCCTTAGCCTGGTCTGGCTCCCCCTCTCTTTCACCTGCAAGCTGCAGCAGCTTACTTACAAGTCAGTCACTCACTGACACGGACAGTCGCAGACTAGTATTGCCGCTGCTGGAAAGACGAGTGACGTGTCAATGCTGCTGCTGGCCGCCTGCCAGTATTGAATTTGTCTTCCTAAGAGGAACACTGGCTGCATGCTGCTCCGCATCAGTGGCTGGTGTTGGCATAGCATAGAAGGAGAGAGGTGTGTATGTGGCGGGTGTGGCACCCTTGATTAACCCAGGCATCAATAATGCAGTCCTGACAGGGTGCAGCGCAGAGGGGACAGTAATCAGCCTGCTCGGTGATCACTGCATCGGGCATGTGAGATCGGGGTGCCTGTGCGCACCAGGCACCCCCCCTGCGCACACCTATGGTTATATCCCACCGATTGCAGGTCACATACTTCAGATTTTTTTTATTACTGTGAAATGGATACACTTCTCATATAGGACAGGAGACAGATCCGCCTGGAGCAGGTAGGGATTTCAGTCACTGAGGTCACCAAGGTAGACCTGGGAGCTGTGTTACATCTGAAGATACTCGCAGCAGAGCAGCTGAACAGAGTGAAGGCAAGTATTGGAGTTCTTAGGATAATCGAGGTCACAAGTTGAGGTCAGGATTAGAGAGTTAGAGAGAGCTGAATGGCCGAGGTCACTGGCTAGGTCAATGGTAAGAGAAAACAGACTCTCTAGACGGGCAAAAGTTCAGCAACATATTGTAGCAGCAACAGGCAGGTGGTGTTCTCCCAGCATACTGTATACTGATACTCTACTACTGTATAATTAATCTAAATCGCAACACAACATCGATTAAGATCGCATTAAAATGAATTAAATCTACCCCTGTGATGTTAGAATCATCTGCCGAATACAGGAACGTTCCAGGGCAACAGTTGCAGCCACAAACAAACATACTGTATGACATCACTGCGTAATTACATCACTTGCACCGACAACGCAACACTAGTACTTAGACATGTCTTTGGCGCAGAAGGGGCTGGGAGCACTCACGCACACCCTGGGGGCATTGTTCATTTAAGTTATATACTGTTACACACATTATTGCTCTTAGATGGAAACAGCAAGCTGTTTCTCGTTTCTTTATACATTATTATACTATAGTATAAGTCACACTCTACTTGTGAAATCATGTCATAATTATATGTGCACTCAATGGGTCTGATTCGTGTTAGTAAGTACAGCAATAAAAGCAAGTAACTGGAACAAACCATGTTGCCACGCACAGGGAGCAAATATATTTATATTGTTTCTGTGCAGGGTAAATACTGGCTGCTTTTGCATGTAGCCCACAAATGTAAGACATCTTTATTTTTTACACTGCAGTTTAGATTTCAGTTTGAACACACCCCACCCAAATCTAACTCTCTGCACATATTACATCTGCCCCACCTGCAGTACAGCATGGCATTGTCCAGTTGTGTGCTCTTTTGTTTTTTTGAGTCAGGCCCAATATCTGCCCTGTCAGGTACACCTTACTAGTACTGGGTAGGACAGACCTTTAACTTCAAAATAGCCAGGAGTCTTCGGACATTGATACAACAAGTTGCTGGAAACATTGCATAAAGACTCTTTCCGGGGCGGTGACAGGTAGGTGCCATAGCGCAGGTGTGCCGGCGAAAGCGGCTGCGTATACAGGCGCTGAACCGCCCACATAGGAAGCCATACTTGCATGGGGAAACTGTATCTGCCATAGGGAAGGAGCAAGTTTTGATGGCACAACCGTTGGTGGCGTCTAAGGACTTACCAATCAGTATTACAGGGTGTATGAACGCTGACAGTGGGCATCTCAGCCCTTGCACAGTTATACGCAGGAATGTACACCAGGGAAGGGCTTTGTAGAAGCATTTGCATAAAGTCGCACCCTTGGGGGCTCCAGAGGTGGGGCTGCAGCGCAGTCCAAATTTCAAATAGGGAAGCCACCCCAACTGTCATCCCAAACTGACTCACTGGCTCCTCTATTTGAACTTTGGGCTTTGCTGGCCTGGGGGGTCCTGTTCTCTGGACTTGAACCTTAGGAATGTTAGGGACCCACCCGATGAAGTCACCCGTTCATGGTAGGTGGGACCATAGTTTTGGCCTAAAATTATGCTAAGACCTCAATTTTACTCCATGTTAAATTGCACAGTTTATTATAATTATTCTGATTAGCAGTGTTCTTAGTGTGCACCTGCACTTTCTCTTTTTAATCTGTGTGGAACTACAAGCCTCAGCATGGTAGCACCTCTTAGTATGTTTAGAATTAAGATGTGCCATCTAAATTAGCCAGATAATTAGCTGGGAGAGGGCCAGCAATGGCCACCGCAGAAACGTGGTCAGCGGGACCGCACAGGAACAGCAGCACTACGCTGAGCACACTGCATCTGGCCGTAAGAATCGCTTCCTGCAGGGCCGGAATGGCCATCTGGCACTTCTGGCAAATGCCAAAAGGGACAATGGTCTGGTGGGCCGGTCTGGTCCACAGAGAGCCGCTGTCAGACGTGCCCCATTGCTAAGCCTGACTCGTGACACGCCCCCATTTGTAGTGCCCGCGCGGCCTTTACACGGTGTGCGCGCCCCCTTTCTCGTGTGCGATGGAGTCCCCAGTCCGTCTCTGGCTTCCTGTAATGAAATTCTGGGTGCTAATATCTCACCCGGATCGCATTATGGCAATGCAAATCTTCATAAATGGACCCCTTTGTGAGTTACTTTCACCTTTCGGCTTGAACCAGTCTGATCATTCCTATCTGACCTCTCTCACCATAATGCAGGTTATGTTTTGCACAACACTCTCTGTAAACTATAAAGACTGTTGTGTGTGAAAACCCCAGGAGACTTTAGTAAATACATTCCCATGACTTCAACAGCTTTCTGCTTAGCAGAGCAGCAGTGAATCAATGCTGTTCACATGCACGCGTGATTTATTACATGGAGAGGAGCACTGGGGGCATAGGCCAGCAGCTCCCTGAGTGCTGGGCATGCCCCCACAGTGACAAAAATGGGGGGATGGCTCATGGCTACAGCATTTCCCACAAAGCCACATCCACTGACACAAGGTTACGCCCACTTGTTCCTCTGCAAAGTCACGAATTCGCCTTACAAGACTTTGGGGTCTATTCATGATGCAGTGGAAAATGTGGAGAAGTGAGCCAGTGGAGAAGTTGCCCATGGCAACCAATCAGCATTGAAGTAACATTTATCATTTGCATACTATAAAATTATACAGAGCATCTGATTAGTTGCCATGGGCAACTTCTCCGCACTTTTCACTGCTTCATGAATAGACCCCTTTGGGAGGTATGATATGATATGATAAAAGGTTAGGAAAAACCCCTATTTTTCCAGTTTGGATTGAAATTTACGCAGGTTAATGTCTCAGTGAGCTCTGATGCTAAAACATAGACCAAATTAACAACTGAAGATAGACAATACATAAATTATTTTAACAAAATGTAATATACATTTTTGGCTCATCAAATTAGCCGCCTCTTGTAGATATAACCGGGGAACACACCAGTGAGGGTCTTTCTACAATGGGAATCATATTGTTCAGGAAGTTCTTTCTTAAACTGTTCCAGAAGTTCCCACAAATGTGCTGCTGCACCTGTAGGTTGGTTTTGCTGTCACCCTTGTGTCCACTTCATTCCAAACCAGCTGGATAGGGTGTAAATCTGAAGACTGTTCTGTCTGTTCCATGATTTGTAGCCTTCGTCTTGTTCTTTTCCTTGAATCTAGTTCAGACATAGCCCAGGGGTATGTTATGGGTCAATATCTTGCTAAATGGACCCTTGACCAACTAGGAATAGACTAGAGAGTATTGCATGGTGCTGTGGTAGCCCGTTTGGTTCAAGGTGTCAGTTGCTATGCAAGTCGCTAACTTGGGATCCAGCAAAAGAGCATCAGACCATCCCGCTCCTCCTCCATGGGATAACTTTAGTGCTTACATAATAAAAGCAAAACGGAATTAAATGGAAGGACACACTACGCGTTTTATCAGGGATGTCTCCATCCATATTTGATGAGGAAATTCTTAGTATCCAAGTAATTTATTCTATATGAACACATAGACAGCCCAAATTTAGACTCACAGGGATATCTGACCAATGTCTTGGTTTAAACCAATCAAGACAGTGTGGGGCGGGATTAGGAAGCACAGCTGCACAAAGCCAGGAGGTCACTGTTTAACCTTTTACAAAATAAATAATTGACATCTTGTCCACAAAGATCCGATTCCCATATAAATATATTTTGTCACTGTACCTGTTCAGGACACTAAGTTCGCCCCCAATTCATAGTCACTTTAAATGTCATTACTCATAAGAGTCACATTGAGAGGTTAAACAGTAACTCTCTAAATATTCATCTCACTTATTCCATCAGCAAAACAACTGTGAATCCTTTGGATCTCACTGTATATATTCATGAAGCTAAATTTTAGACTAGAACTTCAATCAAACCTACATCCTGCAATTCATCCAATGAAGTTAGTAGTTATCATCATAACCAGTGGACAAATAGTATGCCAGGCAGCCAGTTTAAAAGGATGAAAATGAATTGCGCTAAGGAAAGAGCTTTGAAAGAACAAGCAGGTGAGGTACGCTGCCAGCTTTTGAAAAAGGATAATTATTACCAGTTATTTATATAGCGCACACATATTCCGCAGCACTTTACAGAGAATATTTGGCCATTCATTTCAGTTCCTGCCCCAGTGGAGCTTACAATCTATCACATGTACACACAGACACATTCACGCTAGTGTTAATTTTGTTGGGAGCCAATTAACCTACCAGTATATTTTTGGATTGTGGGAGGAAACCGGAGTACCCAGAGGAAACCCACACAAGTACAGGGAGAATATACAAACTCCACACAGTTAGGGCCATGGTGGGAATCGAACACATGACCTCAGTGCTGTGAGGCAGTAATGCTAACCATTACACCGTCCTTACTGCCCAATGAATAGGTGAATGTGTGTTGGACTTGCCATACATGTTATTCCCACGAGGTTCCGTTATGACTTTGGGGCTGATGCCTAGGTGGGTGCAAAAGCCCCTGCAGCTGTGTCTACTGGCCATCACCCACGCAAATGCTGCTGCAAACTTTTTCCTTGGCGTACATCTGTGTGTCTGAAGTACTGATCTAAACATAAAAAGCCATTTAGATCGGGAGGGGGGGGGGGGCAGTTGAGGAGAAGGCATCTTACCTTACTTCATCTGGGATGTGGGTCCCTCCTCCTTGGTTGGTGACATCTTTCCAGTGATATTGAGGAAGATGGCGCATGTGTACTGGAGACCAGTAGGGAGCAGCGCCATCATCCAGAAGTTGTCACTGGGAAGATGGCGCTGCAGAGGAGGAGGGACCCGCTTCCCAGATCAAGGTAAGTATACTTGGGTGAAGGGGGGATGCTGCAGGGCCTTGTTTAGTACCCACATCTTCTCAGCACCAAGGACGGCTACCAAGGAGGGATCAGAGAAACAATATGATTTACGTATATATATTTTACAATTTGCAACCAGACATTAAATGCATTGTGCCTGATATTCTGATTGATCGGGTAACTTATCTCTTAAATATACAGTACATATGAGAGTTTGAAAGTTTCAGCGAAATAATGGAACAAATATTTTACCGCTGCTAGCAATGGGAGATTAATGAGTCTCTCCTTCTATATAAAATGTCAAATGATGTATTTCCCGTAGCCTTGAAAATGACTGTAAGAGATGAAACGCGTAAGAAAATATTGATCCAAGCTCGATGCTGATCTGGTTCTCTTCAATTGATGCGGAAAGTACACTCCTAGACTCCAGGCAAAATCACATCATTATTGTGACGGAAACACTTCTCTGTTAGCAAAAGTGAGAAGGAAAACTTGCAGTACCTACAAGGGGCCATTGCTCAATGTTTTTATAACACCTAGGCTACTGCCTACATCTACATCCCCCCTTGATCTGTTATTTTAGAAACATAGTAAAAAAAAGTCAATAAGATTTGTTTGGCATGATCTCCTCCCAGTAAATCTATGCTGTTTGGGATTCTGTAAATTGTTTGAGTTAAAATATTCCACAACTCTTTCTTTTAATAGTATTCCCATTACTTTCCCTACTACAGATGTAAGGCTTACTGGTCTATAGTTAGTTAGTTACTTACTTGCTTCTTCCTCGCTTCCACTTTTGTGCAGTGGAACTACATTCGCTCTTTTCCAGTCCTCTGGAATTGCACCTGTAGATAGTGACTGGTGTAATAATTCTGTTAATGGTGCCAGCACATCTTTTAGCTCTTTCAGTTTCCTTGGATGTATCCCATTTTGCCCCATTGACTTATCCACTTTGAGTCTTGAGAGTTCTGTTAGGACCTTCTCCTCTGTAAATGTACTTTCATCTACCTACCTTTTATGAATGTCCTTGCAACTTAAATGTGGCCTCTTCTCTTCTCCTTCTGTAGTGAATACTGACCAAAAATTATTATTTAGATGATCTGCTATTGAATGGTCTCCCTCCACCAAATTCTCACTCTCTGTCTTAAGTCTTATTGTTCCTCCATTTGATTTTATCTTTTCACTCGTATACTTTAAAAGGTTTTGCCCCCTTTATGTACTGACTGGGCCATTTTCTCTTCAACTTCTGCCTTTGCATGCCTGATCACCTTCTTAGCCATCTTCCGTCTGGAAAGATACACCTCTTTGTCATTTTTATTTTGTGTCTATCTATATTTCCTAAAGCCCATCTTTTTTTATTTCACACTAGTTGATACCTCTTTTGTGAACCTTTTCCTGTTGCTTTTCCTAACCCTTTTGATACAAAGATCTGTTGCTTTTAGTATTGCCCTTTTTAGTTTTTCCCATCTCTCCTGCATTCCTTTCAAGTTCCTCCAATCCACCAATGAATTACTAAAACATCTCCCCATTTTTGCAAAGTCAGCCTCCCTAAACTCCAACACCTTTGTTTTTGTGTGGCACAAACGGGACTCTGTCTTTATACTAAACCATACTGCTTGACGGTCACTGGATTTTAGGTTCTCACCCACATATATGTCTGCTATCCTGTCACCATTTGTGAGTATTAAATCTAATATTGTGTCTTTGTGAATGTGGGCTCCCTCACCAATTACTTGAGGGATGCTCCCAATAAGGAATTTAGAAATTTGACACATGTAGTTGCATACCTCCAGTGTCGGACTGGGGCATAAAGGGCCCACCGGGGAATGCAGTGGGAGGGGCCCATGTTTAGGGGTGTGGTCAGTCTCCAGAGGGTGTGTGGCCAACCATTACATTGGATTGCCTAACCATTAGTGAGTGTATGGGCTGGGTCCCTTGACAAATATATAAATACTTCTAGTGCATGCATGATAATGTACCAGATAAATATTGGCAATGCACTGTAGAGAATATATTATAGTCCTGTGTAGTATACGGTAACATATGTATAATGTATAATTCATGTGCAGTCTGGAACCTGATCACTGGAGAAGGATGAGGGGGCCCAGGCAGTGGGGCCCACCGGTGGTTTCCCCTGTGGGCCAGTTCGACCCTGCATACCTCCCAACATGACCCTCTCCAGGAGGGACAGAATGCTCTGCTCCTGGACTTCCCTCTTCATTTATGATTGCCATCACTTGTGCTGAAACACCTTTCTTATCCATTAACCTGTTCAAAACAGGTTCCGGCAATAATAAATTAAGAGGAAAGTCCAGGAGCAGAACATTCTGTCCCTCCTGGAGAGGATCATGTTGGTATGTATGTAGCTGAACTTGCAAAAGACCGCTTTACGGGGGTCATTCCAAGTTGATCGCTAGGTGAAAATGTTTGCTGCGCAGCGATGTTGCAAAAAAAACCCGGCACTTCTGCGCATGCGTATGCGGTGCAAAGCGCACGCACAACGTACTTTCACAATGGGAAAAGTATTTTTACACAAGGTCTAGTGAAGCTTTTCAGTCGCAGTGCTGGCCGCAGAGTGACTGACAGGAAGGGGGCGTTTCTGGGTGCCAACTGACCGTTTTCAGGGAGTGATCGAAAAAATGCAGGTGTGCCAGGAAAAACGCAGGCGTGGCTGGACGAACGCAGGGCGTGTTTGTGACGTCAAATCCGGAACTAAACAGTCTGAAGTGATCGCAATCTAGGAGTAGGTCTGGAGCTACTCTGAAACTGCACCATTTTTTCTTGTAGCCGCTCTGCGATCCTTTCGTTCGCACTTCTGCTAAGCTAAGATACACTCCCAGTGGGCGGCGGCTTAGCATTTGCACGGCTGCTAAAAACAGCTAGCGAGCGATCAACTCGGAATGTCCTCTACATCAGGTAGATTAAAGCTTTATTCAACAAGATGGAATAGCTTGTGTGCGGATGACCTCATCCATCCACATGTGTTATGGAGCAATCAGCTAATCAGGGACCTCTCCAGATCAGAATCCCAACCTGACTGTCTTGCAAGAAAGTCTGTACAATCTGTCGACACACTCATTGGCTCGCCAGTTGCGTCTACTATGTATTAAGCCTAAAGAAGGCATAAAGAAGTGATAAAGCAATGATAAGTGCAAGATGATAACACACCAGCCAATCAGCTCCAATATGTAAATTGACAGGAGCTGACTGGCTGGTGCATTATGACCTTACCCTTATCACCACTTTATCAGTTCTTTATCCCTTCTCCAGGCTTAATACATCTGCCCCAATGTGTGCTTTGTCTGTATCAACTGATTTATTTTTAATTACACTTTTCTCTAACGCTGAGCAGTTGTTGTTTTTTGTGAGTGTGCATAAAATGCAAACCGAGTTTCCATAACCGGCCTCAGAAATCAGCCATCAGCAAATATTTAATTCCATGCAATCTACATAAAATATTATTGCTGGCGTTGAATCCTGAAAATGCTATTTTTGGGGATGTGCTAAGAGATTTATTAAGGTAGTTGGATCCCGAGTCACTTGACCATAGATGACCCCCCACCCCCAGAATGAATGTAATCTCAGAAATGAATTATAAACATGGACTTTAGAACCTGAATTATTCCAGGCTCCCTTCATGCTTTATTCTAATAGCAACTCAGGTCACCAGGTCAGATGTTATCAATCACACATTATACAATACCTTTCTCCTGGAACACAATGGACTGCTATTACTATTTTATTAGGATTTCAAGAAATGTACATTGTCTTAGTGCTAAGAAAGAAAGAAAGAAAGAAAGAAAGAAAGAAAGAAGAAAAAAAAAAAAGCATTTTGCCTTAGTACAATAAATGATAGTGATAGGCGTTTGGTTTATGCAGAAGAAATTACCTAGGTTTGAAAAAGCTCCAGACTGTGGTAAAGACATGCTACTGTCGGCTCTCGCCCCTTTCCCCTCTGCCACTAGGGGGCGCTGTTGCCCTGGATAAAGTGATTTTCTGCAGCCAGAACAGAGGAAGTGGGTTTATTTGTGATCTGTAGGATGTTTACAAAACAACTGGCTACAAAATTGCAGAGCAGCAGAGTTGAGAGAGAGAGAGAGAGAGAGAGCGCACTGGATACATTGTATCTCTGTGCCTGCTGGGGATGGCAGTGGCAGGCATGGCAGCTCCTTGCATCTGAGCTGTGGAACTGGTTTATTCTAAGTTGCAATAATCATTTTACCGACGATTGCAAAGTGCTGGACAACCGAACCTCGCAGCAGCTGGCCCCTGCTCATTGGGTGCCTCAGTGCCTCATCTCCACGCCTCTGTGGGCTGGGGCTGCCTTCCTCCTGTCTGCAGTGAGCCCGGTGCTGGGCAGGAAGGGCTTCCCAGTTTCCTCCTCCTTCCATGAGACTGGGTTTGTGTGAGAGCTTACAAGCAAGGAGAGCTCAGCTCAGGCAGCAGCTGCAGCAGCAAGCTCAGGGGCTCTGCACACATTCTGCAGCTTTGGGGTGTGCTGCAAGCAGGGTGTGCCCCCACAGATCCCCCACCTACAAGGATTACCCATTCGTTGGAGACCCTAGGAGGCAGCTCGTGGAAGGACTCACCTATTTTATTGTTTCTCTGGACATATCCAAGGGGACCCCTTAATTCTGTTCCTATGAACAAGGGTTTGTAGCCCACCTCTGAGACTCCATGGCGACTACTGTGGCTGAGCCCATTTTTGGGCTTTCCGAGGATGAAGTGAGTACAAATTCTTGGTTCCTCTCCTCCTGCTTTGTGTGCTGTGTGTGGGTCCATTATTTTGTGCCATGAGTAGTGATGGGTATTGCAGTGAGCTTGGTAAACTTCAGATGTCATTAGATATTTAGCACCTTGCACAGTGGAGAGTATGACACTGAGTGGGTCTGTGTATACTGTATCAGTCTTCCAGCCACCCATCCACTCTGTCCCTTTGATGTGTTGGGGATTGTAGTCATTGTGTGAACGCTGGCTGCTGTGTCTGATCAGCAATAATGGGATTTTATAAGAAATCACTGGCCTGTGTAGAGGTGTCATTAGTTGCAGGTCATGGAGTCTCTTGATGTGTTGTGCAGTGTAGGTGTGATGGGTTTAATTTGCAGTATTGCAGTCCATGTTTTACTGTGTGAATCTGGGCACACAAAATGCAGGCCATGTTTACCTGGATGAACTGAAAGCAGAGCTGGCAGGTATTATCCCCCACTAAGAGGTGCAGCAGCAGCTGTGTTGATCCCAGTTTAGCATCCTCTTGCCCCATGTCTGCACACCAGCTGATGGAGGTGAATGCAGGCATGTGTGGGTTTCATTCTCCCTGCTACTGTACAGAAGGTGTGGGATGGGCCCTGTCTGGTGAAGCATTATTTAGTTGAACTGGTGTTTGAACATGACACATCTCAGCAGGGCAGTGTCAGTGTCACTCCCCCCCAGCAATCAGGGTGTGTGATCAGTCACCTGGGAATTACACATCCAGGCTCTCTGCAGCAGTTCACAGATAAGGCTCATTCACATTCCTGATAGATGCTACCAGCGTATGAAGCCCAGGGGCTGGCCTGTGTAGGTGGGCTATACCAGGTGACATACTGTATAGAAGATTGGTCCATTCCTGGCATCTTTCTTCTTACCTTTCCAGTAACAAAATAACAACACATACAGCGGTGCCCCCAATATGTATACACACTCTGATTTATTCTAAATCCAAAGTTTATTAAGATATATTTTAAGTTTTATAATCCGAGTTGAAGAAGACAAATTCAGAATTCTTTGGGTTTATCGTAGGTGTTTGAATTGATGACGTTGTGTTAGAGGCACCGCTGGTAACACGGAGGGATGGAATCACAGATCATTTCAATTGGTATTTGGGTGCATTTTGTGTCAGTTGCTGCCCCCAACTTACTGAGTGTTGCAGGATTTGTGCTATAAACCTTATCTTTGACGTAGCCCCATTAAAAAATAAAATAAAAAAAAAGTGAGTTATAATAATTCAAAGTGTGTATACATTTTTTTTTTTTGGGTGGGGTACCCTGTATATCTGTATACAGTTTATCTGTGTTATATGGATGTTTTTAGTTGAAAAGGAAATGCTCAGATCTGTCTATGGTTTTTACAAATATTCGGAAGACCGTATAAAGCAGTCATGTGTAGGTGGATTTACATACATACATACATACATACATACATACATACATACATACATACATTATTTATTACCAGTTATTTATATAGCGCACACATATTCCGCAGCATTTGACAGAGAATATTTGGCCATTCACATCAGTCCCCGCCCCAGTGGAGCTCTACACTACCTCACATACACGCTAAGGTTAATTTTGTTGGGATCCAATTAGCCTATCGGTATGTTTTTGGATTGTAGGAGGAAACCCATGCAAATACGGGGAGATTATACAAACTCCACACAGTTGGGGTCATGGTGGGAATCGAACCCATGACCTCAGTGCTGTGAGGCAGTAATGCTAACCATTACACCATCTGTATACATACATACATACATACATACATACATACATACATACATACTTACTTACATGTCCATAAGTGTCGAATCCCTTCTAAAAAGGAAATGAGTAAGGAAATATGAATCCAGTGTCTACACATATGATCTGGGAGTAGGGGGAAACTTTTTAGGGTATGGCAGCATGTCGTGTGTATATTATATAATATTATTTTTGTGGGACTCTTCTGTACTTAAACAGTATCCACTCAAGTATTTGAGGTAGGCAATACGCGCAAACATGCTGGGACTTGTGGTTCCATCATAACTGGGTAGTCATGGAAGAGTAGATCTACACATAAGAGACATAA